>NC_084841.1:87432530-87734864 GCF_033115175.1 Lepus europaeus | reverse complement strand
CTTATTTATTTGAAAGATAGAGTTACAAAAAGAGTGACACAGAGAGAGAGAGGTATTCCATCTGCTGGTTCACTCTCCAAATGGCTGCAACAACCACGGCTCGGCCAGGCCCAAGCCAGGAGACAGGACCTTCTTCCAGGTCTCTCACATAGGCAGCAGGGGCCAAGCAGATGGGCCATCTTCCCAGTGCTTTCCATGGTGCATTATCATGGAGTTGGATTGGAAGTGGAGGAGCCAGGCCTCGAACTGGTGCCCATATGGGATGCTGGCATTGCAGGTGGCAGCTTTACCCACTATGCCACAACACCAGCCCTGAATCCCCAGAAAGATTAAAAAATACTCTTACTGACTCAACAATCAAAGTTCTTGTAATCATTTGGGAAATGAAACAGCAGAAGGAAGTTTAATCTCACTCTCCTTCTGTCTCATGTCTCTGTCACTTTGCCTTTAATGCACCTACACACATGAATTCTGAAATTTAAGGATATTGATTAAGATAGACTTTGCAGAACTTAAAGCTATATATAACTACTTAGAGGCTCTTCTATAACATATAGTGTTCTCTCTTCGTGCAGTGGAGGATGAAGGAGTCCGTTAGGTTCAGATTTACTGCAAATGCGTGAGAGCACGGCATGGCTTTTTATCACCATGAGCTTTGGAATTATGCATACGTAGGTGTGAAGCTGACCTTCATTGCTTGCTTATTAGTATGGTAACTGTTGAGTGGAAAGTCTCTCCCAAAACTTCCACATCCATGAAAAAGGACTTGTGATTTAGCTACAGTGTTACTCTCCATGCAGCAGTCAGTAGTCACACACAAATCCCTCCAGTGATCAAGTCTATTTCTCATTAAACATGTTGCTCTCTAAATCTAAATGGAAACATTCATTGGTTGATGTAGTGTGGAATATGGAAATCAGGTAAACTCTGGAATTTAAACTTCAGTGTCCTCCAAGCATGGGTGACAACTGAAGGTAGCACGTTTTTCTTCTTCTCTTTTTCATGTGAGTGGTATTGATTTGTGGACACTAACATCGCAGATAAAGTCCACTTAGAGACAGAAGAGAGTTCTTCAGTGACACAGGTCCATTAGCAGCAGCCCATTTTTCCAGAGCTTATATCTTCCCTGGGAATGACCTTTAAAATAACAGCAAAAGGGGGTCATTTGAGCTAGGGGTGATACTCAATTATTGTGTGAAGGGAGTAGTTTCTGTGAAAATAAATACTAGGACAGTGAAAGATGGGGAAATTCTGCCTTTTGTAAAGATCTATATGTGTCGACTAAGGGATGAAATGAAAGGAAACCTGCTCTTTCTCCTCTTTGTGAATGTAGATTAGAAAAAAATTAGTGTTTTCATCAAAGATATACACAGCACAACCCTTAAGCTTCACAGATTTCTATGCAATGAAGTGCATAAACAAAGTTAACAGATGGAGTGACATCCTGGGCTTTGATATTTACAACATCTACAACTCACAGGGATTAGCATCAGGCATTCAGAAGACACTTCTGAGAATGAGACAGGAAAAACAAAAGGAAATTGAACAATGAATATCAAAATGATAAACAAACTAAAACCAAGCTAAAAAATCAGACTGTGTTAAAATAAATCAGCACTAATAAATCTACTTTAATACGCATTCAATTGATGCAATAATGAAACAGTATTTTTGGAAGAGTTATTTGGACAAAATGAAAAGATTATAACTGTAGATTGGGGCTCCAGAAAACTTCCTTGGATCATGACAGGATTGTGAAATGACTATATACTGAAGTAAAGGAACTTAGTGAAACTAAGTGGTAGCTTTGGGATCCACAAGGAGAGAAGGCCTACACTTCAGGGAATGGAGAGTCCCTACCCACACTTCCTGGGACGAAAAGTCCTTGTCAAGGTCCTCGCGGGTGCCTAAAGTTCAGCCAATGAGGATCAGACTTGCCTCAACCTTCAACCCCCACGCCCTGTATCTATAAAAGGAACCCTCCCAACCTCTGATGCACGACTTTCCCGGCCCTCGCTCTGTTGGGACCGGGGAACTTCGCCCAGGAGCGGAATCCCAATAAAACCTTGTGAATTAATTGATCCATCTGCCTGGGAAGATTTGTTATGTGCCGGACACCTCCCACTAAGTAGTGTGTATTCATGTCCCAGAAATCCATCGCTGGACCTTCAGTCCCAAAGATTGCATTTTATTGGTGTATAAAGTCACGTGATGTTGCTAATTTTCATAACAGTGCAACTTATAAGTGAGACTATCTTCCAAGTGGGGAGATCTATATCAAAGGAAATAAGTAAGGTTTGTGTGTGCACATGCCACAGTAGGGTTATAACAGCATCAAGCAATTTAACACATCTCAAATATGTGATACTGAATCTTTTTTATAATTATAGAAGTCTAATCTTGACTTATTTGGTTTCTTTGCCTTGTAGTTTTGTTGTTTCTTTTATTAATCATCACTGTAAAAGACTTAATTGTTTCACTGTTGATATTTTTTAGAGGCTTATTCATTTGGAAGGTAGATGATAGAGACAGAAAGAGTGCTACACATACAAACACACATACAGAGAGAGACAGAGGAGACAGGAGGAAGAGGTACCGCCCATCCACTGGTTCTGTTAGAGACAGAAAGAGTGCTACACATACAAACACACATACACACACATACACACACACAGAGGGAGACAGAGGAGACAGGAGGAAGAGGTACCACCCATCCACTGGTTCACTGTCCACAACAGCCATGGCTAGCCCTGCCCAGGAGGTAGAAAATCCACCTTGTCTTCCACGTAGGTAGTAGAACGAACCATCATTGGCTGCCTTTCCAGGTACATTAGCAGGAAGATGGATCAGAAGCAGCGCAGCTAGCACACTGACACGGGACATGATCATCCCAAATGGTGTTTTTTTTTTGTATGGCACTAAAACATTGTTCCCTTTTTGTTAGTATTTAGCTGGCAAATATTTTAATAAACATTCTTCCTGTCTTTTTGTTTGAGTCTTCATTTTCACAGTGCTCCCTTAAAGCAAAATAAAGCTAATTTTAATCCCTTTTCTTCTTATTTTAAGCATTTAAATTAATCACTACTACACTCACCACTTCTTAGGATTCTCCAGAGAGAGAGACAGGGCAGAAGATACCAAGAGGGATTACTTTGAGAATTAGCTCGTGCTGTTAAATGGGATGAGGGCTGCAAGCTGGAGCTAGGCAAGGCAGGGGTGCGGCTGAGCTGAGCTGAAAGCCCGAGAACCAGAGGAACTGAAAGGATAAGTCCTGAGCTTAAGAGGCAAAAATCTCCTTGTGGAAAATCCACACACCTGGTCACAGAAGTGTTATGTGTTGTATACAAGATGAAGAAGCAGCAGTTTGCTTTTGTATTATTTATAACACAACTGATGCCATTTATTTATTTTATACAAATTAGCATTTTACCTATTTATGAAATATGATTTTCTAAATTTATTTTTTTACAAAAACTGGCAGTTCACAACTTCTCTTTTTATGTGTCTAAATTCCTTGAACACAACCTTTGAATTTAGTGTCAATTATTATATGTGTTTTCTGGAATTTTCACTTATTTATTTTCATTTTATTTTTGAAAGGCAGAGAGGGAGAGAGAGAAAGGGAAAGAGTTTCCATCCACTGGTTCACTCCCTGAATGCTCAAACAGCCAGTGCTGGTCCAGGCCAAAACCAGGAGCCAAGAATTCATTTTGAGTCTCCCAGATGGGTGGCCAATACCCCAGTATTTGAGCCATTACTTGCAGCTTTCGGGTTGTACATTAGCAGAAGCTGGGTTGGAAGCAGAGCAGCTGGAATTCAACATTGGCACTCAAATACGGGAAGTGAGAGTCCCAAGAAGCAATGTAATTGCTGTGTCAAATGTCACCTCCAGCCCCACACTCTCTACTCTTAAATTACACCGTATTCCTGTCATTACAGGATGATTCTAAGATTTTTTTGTATGAATGTCCTTGGCTTTTCTTTTTTTTTAAAAAAAAAAAACATTTTTCTGTCAGTGTGATGGTAATACAAACAGAACAGATCCAATGTAGTTCATAGGTACAATTCTAAGAATACAATGATATCCCCTTCTCTCCCTCTGTTCCTTTCTCCTTCTCCTTCCCTCTCATTCTGCACAGTACACAATCCAGACAATTCACTTTATCTTGCCAGTTGGTAGGGACACTTATAAATAAATAATGGGAGAGTTGCCTAACCGACAGGTAGATAAAGGGCTGGATACTGTGAACAAAGGGAAATCTAAATAATCAAAAGCAGTGAGAGACTTTACACTGAAATATGAATATTATGAAGATCCATTAACCCAAATATTCTGCAACTAATATCCAATTAAAGGAATTAAGAGCCGATCCCCAAACTGAATGGATAAGTCAACTGAATGATTGAAGAACACATTCTCCCTGTATGCATGGAATGAACACAGAGATTCCTGGCCCTCCCTCATTAGCTGTATCTTGTATGTGAACCATACTTACTCAGAATCATTTAGATACCCTCTCACTGTGCAGGTATAGGTCAGTGCAGATCAACTTATTTCTACTACCCTTGTCATGTTTTTGATAAGATCTATTTATTTTATACTTTATTACCTTTTTAAGAACAGGGTATCGGTGCCTCTCATCTCCAGCCACCACAACCATCATCAGTAGGTTCAGCCCTTCCTGATATTTAACTCATTACAGAAGAAGGCAAACGGTATAGTAAGACTGAGTCCAAGAGAACTTGTCATGAATTGTTGGTCTTTGATTGTACACCAAGTTCTTACTGTGTTTGGATGAGCTTTGGATGCTTGTGGGCACATAAAGTCATATCTGTCTTATCTACTTTTTAGTCATTCTAACAAGTTGGAATTTTTCTTTGGTTTCCTTATCTTGTGCCTCATTTTCCACTTGCATTGTAGCATTATCCCAACCTCATGCCCAACTACTTTTGATAGACTATTCACTTCCAGTCATTACCTAGGAGCAAGATATTATGACTAATACAATATTGGATTAACTGTGTTTAAAAGTAATTGCACAATTCCACTTTCTCCATATCCTCCCATCCTCATAAACACTTGTATTTTTTATTATAATAATTTTATGGCAGTTTATTTTTATTTATATAAAAGAAACAGATACAGTTTTAAGAACATTATGATAATTCTCACACTCCCTCCTACCTTCCCTCCTCCCCACTTTCATATTTTTTATGATGACATACTTTGAATTTACTTTATTTTCACATGCTTAATCCTCCAATAAATAAAGAATTTAAAAAGTAGTAAGTAGAAAGACCACTGTTCCTCAGTAGTTTAGATAAGGGATATAAACAATAAATGGACTGGCGCCATGGCTCAATAGGCTAATCCTCTGCCTGCAGCGCCGGCACCTTGGGTTCTAGTCCTGGTCGGGGAGCCGGATTCTGTCCTGGTTGCTCCTCTTCCAGTCCAGCTCTCTGCTGTGGCCCGGGAAGGCAGTGGAGGATGGCCCAAGTCCTTGGGCCCTGCATCCTCATGGGAGACCTGGAGGAAGCACCTGGCTACTAGCTTCGGATTAGTGCAGTACGCTGGCCACACCGTGCCAGCCTCAGCGGCCATTTTGGGTGAATCAATGGAAAAGAAAGACCTTTCTCTCTGTCTCTCTCTCTCTCACTGTCCACTCTGCCTGTCAAAAAAAAAAACCTAAATAAAAAAATAAATGGTATCTCATTATGGTTTTAATTCCCATAATGTGCATGTTTGTTTATTGCGAGTAGTCTGATTCCCAGTTGCATGCTCTTCTTTGTACCTGTTTCCCAGACTGCTGCTAAGATACCCTAAAACTCTTACTATAATTTGTTGCATATATACACAGGCTTCTACTCAGAATGTGGTTAGTTTTGTCTCCCCTTTAGTTTTGATGCTTCAATTACCCTGCTAAGTCTCAACTTCTTCATTATCAATCTAAACTCCAGCGATACGGTTCTTCATAAGCAAAACTGCCAGAAGGCTTGCACACATCTGATTTAACAGCAATGCACTGATCTGTGAGAAACATGGACTAAAAGAAAGTAGCAGCAGCTCTGCTGAATTTCAACAAAGTAATTCATTCAGATTTTAACAACTTATTATTCAATTATTAAGCGAAAATAAATGTCAATAGAGTAGTGAAAACATACTGATGGTGGAAAAGCTGTACTATGAAAAATTCTCTTAATGAACAATTAATTCTACTATATTAGAAGTGATCATTCTTATTGAATTTTTATTAAACTGAGCTGAGTTAATTTACACGATTATAAATAACTCTTGGTGTAGCTAGTTTAGCACATGCAAAGCTAGCATCCTGAAGCTTCAGATTCAGCGGCTGACTGAACTAACATCAGGACACGCAGAACTGTACTGGTAACACACAGCAGAAGATTGAAGAAACATTTCTAAAAGCTCAATATGTAACAAGCAATGATTAATACTGAACCAAAACACAATACATTATTCAGTGACTTATTTAACTTGACTTCGTCTCATAAGCTTATCTCCAGTATACTAACCAATATTTGGTATAGTTCTAGAAGCAACTGAGAATACTCAATTAGGGAATATGTTGAATAAACATGAGGAATGCTTGCAAAATCCACAGGGAAAATTAGTGGCAACAGTTATTTTCAGGAAACTCTCAAAGAAAATAGATGTATCATGTGAAGTATGAACATGAGCATTTGAAAGAAGACTTAAATATGTCTCTTAACGTGTAAAATGTATTGAATCTAAGTAGAATGCAATTCATCACCCTGGAAGGTGAGAGGTGATGACTCAAATGGTGGGTTCTCTGCCACCCACATGGGGCACCAGCTAAAGGCCTCACTTGACCCTGTCGTGGCCATTGTGGGCAATTAAGGAATGAACCAGCATATGTGAATTCTGTCTCTATTTCTTTCACTGTCTACCAAATACATAAAAATAAATAACTTTTTTTTAAATGAGGGGTTGACAATAGAAAGAAGACAACACAAAGTATGACAGGTAATAGATTTGACAGGTAAAATCCTGAAATACAGAAAAATTTGAGATTTCAGTTACCACAACCCTAGCAGGCATCTGGTTTGGTCAAGAGAATGACAGATCGAGGTGATCCAACCATCTTTAGGTTATTCCATGGAAAGCCATGGAGTTCAGATCTAAAAGAATGTGAAGATGCTATGAGTAAATGACAGGATCTCAGTAAAAGCAGAAGCAGCCAAGAGTAGTTGCAAGTATAAAACAAAAGAGGCAAAGTAATAATGGTAAGAGATTTAGCCAAATCCAGCCTTTTCACTCCCTTCTGTGAGTATGGATACGATATGGACTTGTGTGAGATGTACTTAGAAGAAAAGGAATTCCGTAGCCTGGGTAACATCTGTTCATCACTTCTAACTCCATCCTACTCTGTCCCAGCACCAGCTTGGTCACTTCAGAAGAGAATGCCTGCCCAGGTAGGACTAGCCTGTCCTACATCTCCTTGTTTCATTGTATAGTATGGACAATGAAGCACAAAAGAAGCAAAACAAAAAACCCAAATGCTAACAGGCATTTTGAGAAGAAGGGTAAACAGTCCTAAGGGACTTCCCTCCTTGGGCATATGGATACTCTTGTGTTCCCACCTACTTTGTCCCCTGGGACTTTGGCCTCATTCTGCTAGTAGCACACATCCTTGTTTCTCTCTGCCCTGCTCATTTTAGTTGCCTCCATCTGCCCTGTCTGGCCCTTCCATCAAGTGACTACTGGGATGTAGTGAACTCTCTAAGTTGGTGTTTGATTTAATTTCTGGCTATTAAGCTACAGCTTGGTTGCTATTTTTTTTTTTCTTTTTTGCCTATTTTGATCTTAATACTTTATAATTTTCTCTTTCCTTAAGGTATATCTACCCTTTCTCATTATACCACAAACATTTACAGTCTAAAATCTTCCATAAAAATAACATTGATCCTCATCTCACCCTATCCGAAGGCCTTTGTGTCCTTTTTCTGTGTTTGCAGAAAAATGATCACCATTATAGTCCACATTTCCCAAGAAGAATGGGATGCCTCCATAAACAGAGCTTGTGTGACTTCACAATCCACTCCTCAGTGCAAAGGAGTAAGTATGGATAGATTATTCAGATGCTGGAAGTATATATACAGTAAATATATGCACTGTCTTTTTCTTTAGGGAGTTCTATGTTTTAAAAGATGGGTAGACATTATATAAATAATCATTCAAAATGTCTAAAAACAATTATATAACTGAGAGACATATAGGATGTTGAAAATATAGATGACAATATTTTCTATGCAGGTAAAGTGATTTGGTTTAATTTTTAATCTTTATAGTCCATACTACAGTCCTGTTTAAATCGCTTATAAAAAGTGAACTATGTGTAGTCACTAAGCAGTCAAACTGTGTTTACATGACACAGAATAAGTTGAAGACATAGTGAGTAGATGGTAAAATCTGTCTGATCTTTCAAATTGGGTAATTTATCAATGAAAATGCACTGGAATTGCAGGCAATTGTCAATTATTGCTCTTATTTTGTGTAAACTCAGGAAAAATAACAGGATCATTACTAAAGTATTTATTTATAGAGAAATATATATTCCACATAGGAAAAACCAGGAGAAATAGAGGGCCATTACTGAAACACTTATTTTAAGAGAAACACAACTTCCATCTTTTAGCTAAAGATTTCTAGTGTCTTAAAAGCATTTTGAAAAACCCACATCATTTTATTCTTTTTATTTTTTTACTGTGAAGTTATAGAATTATCAGCAGCAATTTTCATCTACCCCATGTTGCCATCTAAAGCACAGTGATGTTAAATGCAAATTTGAAATAATTTTGATATCATGCACTGTGGCAGTAACTCAGTCTCGTGATTTGTATCATAACATAAAATAACTTATGGTTTTCAAATTTCCAGTGAAAAATATTTTTCCCTTCTGTAAATAAAATTTAGAATAAGTTAATGAAATTATTTTATAAATATTCTATATTTTTATATAAAGTTGTATGTATTTTTAGAGGTTAAAAAACTTTTAATAATGGTATTTACAAAATAGTGGTAGAAAGTAGACTTGCTAATGAGGAAATAGCAACTTACCAAATGGAGTCCGAAATATCTGAATATTAAAAGTGGTAGAAAGTAGACTTGCTAATGAGGAAATAGCAACTTACCAAATGGAGTCTGAAATATCTGAATATTAAGTTCCATATTTTATACTTTAAGTATTCTACTTTTTAAAATTTGAGGACATCATTCTTCAGTGTGTTTCATCAAGAAAGGGAAGACTTAAATGAATTGCTCAGTTGGATATTTTAGTTGCTACCTATGTTGACTACCCATATTTATATAGATGGACTTCAAAAAGTTCAAGGAAAATGAAATTAAAATGTGTATTTTAGCTCAAAAGTTCTTAGAAATCTAATTACAGTTGTTTCCAGAATATGCAATTTCCATGATCACTATGAAGAGCCATTGTATGCATGTTTTATAGAAAGCCTGATAGAATATACAGGGTTTCTTCTGCTTGTGTCTTTCTTAGATATTGTCATCAACAACCAAGGAATGTAGGGTAACTATTCAGTCAAAACAGATGAAAGGATACAACAATTTTAACTGATAGTAGCCCTTATTCAATAAATACATAAGGATATATTATCTCTGCTTATACAAATATAATGTAACAAATAACAGAAAATTTCTCTAACTACATTTAGGAAAACCTGCTACCTGCCAAGTTACATTTATGTTACATTGCACAACAGTTTTTAAAAGTGTAATGCAAAGCTCTAGTGGCTTGTTTTTATGTTCCAATTTTTTAAATTTATATCACTTCATTTGGTGTTCACATAGGCTTTAATAAATGAGAAAATTTAACTATAATTCAAATGAAATAGCTGTGATCTAGGTAGCTATTTCTCATTTCTCCCTTATTTCATCCAGATGAAAACCATAATATTTTCTTTATTTGCTCATCAATAAAACTGTGTTGACTAAACAAGGTCAGGAACACCACAAAACCTCAAATGCTACTAAGTGAAGTAATAGATGTGCGAATAAACAAAAGAACACCTTTGAAACTAGGTTTCAAATAATTTCATTAACTTATCCTGTTCAGGGTCCTTGTGCATACTACTAATTATCTATTGACCTCTTTAATTTCTACATAGACAAAAATGATATATATGCTTGCCCTGATTTGAATAGTTTACAATGCCTATGTGTATTGAAACATCAATTGGTATCCTGTCAATATGTGCAATTTCTACTTATCAAGATTTATTTGGGTCAAAATAATACCAAAAAAAAAAAAAACCAAAATGGAGTAAATCAATATTTTTGAAAGTAAAATACTCAGTTTATCCCCCCATCAACCATTTCACATAGATAATTTGCATGGTTTGAATGTGTCACTCAAAAGGCTTATGTTGAAAATTTAATCAACAATGTGACAATGTTGGGAGGTGGGTCCTGGGGGAATGTTAAGGATCAGCGGATTGATGTTAGAACAGTGGAGTGAATTTGGGCCCTTTTGGTCCTTCCTTCCTTTCCCCCACAGTGGGGACAAGACCGTCCCCTTCTCTGGAGGAAGAAACAGCATGGTGCTACCTTAGAAGCAGAGACCCAGACTTCACCATACATTGAGCCTGCTAGTATTTTGATATTAGCTTCTAGAACCAGGATAAATGATAAATTACCTAGTTTCCAGCTTCCTGTTAATGCAGACCCTGCAAGGCAGTGGTGAGGTCTCAAGTAATTGAGTGCCTGCCACTGAAGTGAAGACCTGAACTGGGTTCCCTGCACCCAACTGCATCCCTGGCCCAGCCCAAGCCATTGCAGCATTTGACATTAGGGGAGTAAACCACCAGAGAGGATCTCTCTCTCTCCCTCTCCCTCTTCTCTCCCCTCTCTCCTCCTCCTGTCCCTCTCCCTCTCCCTCTCTCTGCCTCTCCTTGCTCACCTCTCCCCTCTCCCCTCTCTACTCCTCTCTCTCCCTTCTCAGTGAGCTGAGAGGTGACTTCAGATGTTAAAGGGATCCCTGAGGGACAGCAGTGTCTGAAAGTTCTCAGACTTGTTTACGACTATAAAAAGACATATTTGAGAAGCTCAATAAATCCAAACACAAGAAGCATAAGAACACTCATACAGGGGCCAAGGCAATGGCATAGAAGGTTAAGCCTCCACCTGCAGGGTCAGCATCACATATGGGTGCCAATTCAAGTCATGGTTGCTCCACTTGCAATCTAGATCCTTGCTAATGTGCCTGAGAAAGCACAAGATGGCTAAGGACTCAAAGACTTGGAAGAAACTCCTGGCTTCATGATAGTTTACTATTGAATATGATTTTGAATTTTGAGCGACTACTTTTAACCACTGGCTCACTCTCCATTCGGCTGCAATGGCCAGAGCTGAGCCAATCTGAAGCCAGGAGCCAGGAGCTCCTTCCAGGTCTCCCATGTGGGTGCAGGGGCCATCTTCTACAGCTTTCCCAGGCCATAGCAAAGAGCTGGATCGAAGTGGAGCAGCTGGGACTCGAACTGGTGCCCATTTGGGATGCTGGCACAGCAGGCATTGGCTTTGCCCACTACGCCACAGTGCTGGCTCCACAATTGAAATTTGAAAGCACTCTGAAATAGATATCCATTTCAATAATATGAATAAAAGTAATATTGTATACTATTGAGCATCTTATTTAATTATTATTGGGCACTGTGACACTATTCCTAAAACAAAGCCTCCTTAAATTATCTACTTGTGTTCATTAATGGGAATTTGAAGGAATATCCTCATGGATACACTGCATTGTAATTATGTTATGACAGTCTTTCAATTAAAACTCAATGACAACTCCTATTATTATATTTAAATTATGGTAGCGCTTTTGGCTGTTAGCGACATTACGATCTTATAAAATGTCATCAGAAACTTTAAGGAATGGTGGCACTTTATGGTTTGCCACAGGCCTGCCGCACGTTTAAATAGTGTGTTGGAGCAACTGCTCTGTGGGGTCAGCAGAGGAGACGTCATCATTGCACTCCTGTCTGTGAGCTTCATAGCAACACCTGTCCCCACACACCTGCTGAGAATACAGGGGTCCTGGATAAGGCCAGAGTTCATGCTTCTGGTTGAGATGTAGCTTTAGAGTAGATAAAAACTCCGGGATGGAAAATTGCTGGGTATATTTTCTCAACAAAGAAAAGAGATTCTTGAAAAAGTATATATATAGGAAGCAAAAGAAGACACAAAGTCTGCAGCTAAAATAGGACAAAACATAACTTACAGTCAGGTGTGAGAGTCAAAATTCAGGAAAGATAGTGCAGTTCTTTTACAAAGAACTCAGTTGAGATAATGGCTTTTTAGTAATATGTAAGGCTCAACAGTTTTTTTTTTTTAATGATGTTTAAAAGCTGCTATTTGAAGTAGTCAAAAAGCAATAATGTAATGCTGAATTAAGAAATGAGACACATTACAAGCTTCCAAATCATAAATCAGGGATACAATTTAGAGTTGTGTAATTTATTTGTTAGAAATGGGCTTTTGGGCAGGCTGGACAAAACAATCTTAGGTACTGAGACTAGGCACATCTGACTTGTTATAAATTTTATGTTTCAAATCTAGTGGGGTTCAAAAGTGAGAAATTTGTTTGTGCAGTGTTGCAATACCAATTGTATTAACAGATGTTTAAGGATGAATGTTCCAAACTAAAGGCGTTTGTTTGATATTTTGAGCACCATTTTTTCTACCCACATATGTCAAAACAATTCTGAACAGCATGCTTTCCAAACTGCTAGTAATTTCTTTAGAGAGATAACTTCAGAAGCAAAAGTAATTAACTAAGCAAATAAAGTTTGTATAAAATTAGAACCTATTCAAGTAGAACAAAAATTTGTGTAAAAAGCTACTAAAGAGAGAGCATTGTTAATTAGATTCAATTTCATTCCCCAAATACCAGTTTTCCCAGTACTATTATGTCCTATGCATTCTTACCCAGGTGGCATTATTTAAGGTAAATGGAACTGTCTGTGTGGTGAAGAAGGGACTGTTGACCTTGTATTAGTTTATGAGCTTTAAGTTTATGATTTTTAAAATAAATAAACAAGTTGGTGTGTCAGAATGCCACACTTGGAGAGCTGATGCCAATATTGTTGATCTTTATAGCATGAGACGTTCCACTATATTCCCCCACAGTAAGCTAGAAATAATTAATAGACAGGAGCTAGAAAGCGGCAGCACCATTTTGTGTACAACTATTATCTTCTGTCTCTGTGTCTGGAAACTCATTGAGCACATTGTTCTCTCCAAGTCCAAAACAAGGGATCCAGGGTCACGTTAGGCTATTGAGCCCATATTTTAATGATTTTAAAGTGCTGTCCACCATGTAGGACCCTCCCTGTTGTGATAGTTTTAGGGGTGGTATTGACAATTAACCAGTGGGTAAGTCTGCTGGAAGACATAGTCCTTTTGTTTCCTATTAATTGACCCCTAAGACTCCACACACTCATGGGAATCTCATTAAGTGGCTAGAAGACAGACTCCTGGCAAAAGAAATGTGTTCACACTGACCCTGGATTTGTCTAAATCCCACACGTAAGAGCAAAGCAATTTTGAACTTGAACTGCCAACAATGATGTAATTTCATACAGGTTGTTACTTTGATAGATGCATAGCAAATTACATGTTCTCTATTAAAAATAACTATTTGCAAATAAAGAACATTTTAGCAGTCATTATTTACCTTTCCAGGCGGATGCATAGGAAGCTGACTCAGAAATGTAGTAGCCGCTTGAACCACACTTCAACATGGGATGCCAGCTGGCCCTTATTGTTAATTTTTTTGAGTACTTTTTTTTTTTTTTTTTTGACAGGCAGAGTGGACAGTGAGAGAGAGAGAGACAGAGAGAAAGGTCTTCTTTTGCCGTTGGTTCACCCTCCAATGGCCGCCGCGGCCGGAGTGCTTTGGCCGGAGCAGCGCGCTGATCCAAAGCCAGGAGCCAGGTGCTTCTCCTGGTCTCCCATGCGGGTGCAGGGCCCAAGGACCTGGGCCATCCTCCACTGCCTTCCCGGGCCACAGCAGAGAGCTGGCCTGGAAGAGGAGCAACCGGGACAGAATCCGGTGCCCTGACCGGGACTAGAATTGAGTTCTTGTGTATTTTACATATCAATTCTTTGTCAAGTGTATATTTTTCAAATATTTTCCCCTATTCTGTTGGTTGTCTCTTCACACTGTTCATTGTTGCCTTTGCTGTACAGAGCTTCTTAGTTTGATAAAAATTCCATTTGTCTATTTTGCTTTGTATTGCCTGTGCATCAGGGATCTTATATAAAATGTTGTCGCCAATGCCCGTGTCTTGGAGCGTTTTCTCCTGCAAGTAGGTTCATAGTTTCAGAGCTCTCATTCATATCTTTGACTCACTTTTTTTTAGTTGATTTATTTGTATAGCTATCATTTATTGAAAAAAAAAAAACACTGTCCTTTCTAAAGGGAGCTTTTATTTTAGCATCTTTAAGTTATTGGTCAAACTCTACCTGTAATGTTGTTCCTCTTTAATAATTCTGCCACAATTACCATCAGTAGTCAGTGGTACATGGACTCCTTTTATCTTCAAATTCCAAGCTACATATTATATTCTTCAGTGAAATCAGATGAGTAACTATTTCTACTGCTAGAGAAATTTGTTTACTGTTAAAGAGTTATAGATATAATCACACATGAAATTTCCAAAGTGTGGCAGATGATTTTAAAAATGCAGAAATCTCATATACAAGTATTCACAGAAAATTTCAGATAGCTTCTTTCATTTCCATATGGGAAACATTTCTGTTGATAAGCAAGTCTCTTGCAAGGTCAAGCAATTGTGTTGGCATAAAATGGTACAACAGAACAAAAAAAAATTAACTCAGTCCATGGAGAACTGTTACAGCCTGACAAGTTTTATTCTAAAAATAAATAAATGTCTGTCACTGTGGTGTTCTCAGCCTCCAGCAGTCTTTCACAAAGATGCTATCTGTGAGTTCATGGAGTCAAACACCATGGACACTTTCTCTCATGCATGAATGCATGCATTTAAATGTTTACATTTTATTCTTATATACCAAGTAAATTATTCTGTGCTAGTAAGTGGTTTAAGTTAAGTAATATGTGATAATCAGAGAATCCTTCAATAACATAGCACACAGATGGTTTTAAAGTTGAAATTCAGCTGTAGGGAGACTGGCACAGCTAGCTGTCTTTGCTTACACAGGAGGAGACCCACCTTTTGTAAAATACAGTCCCGTACAGGCTTCTAACACCATATTTTCTTTTTTCTTTTTTTAACTTTCAGAAAGTCATTCAATATCTGTGGATTCAATGAGGCAGAAGTCATGCTGATTTCTGAAAGGTTTAAAAAAATGGGATCCAACAGGGCTTTTTCTGTGAGCACGTTTTGAGCTGAATCTGTGCTATGTGGCTTCATTGAGCGAATGAATATGATCTCCAGCTACAAAGCCCCTCCTTTCTGCACTTTCCCTCTATTCTATTACTCACTTGCTGGGGAAAGAGAAATCTCTCCTTTCTATCATTCTGTGGAGTGATGAATCCCCCAGTCCAGTCAAGCCTTCTCTCAGGTTTGCTTTAAACACATATTTGTGTGTTATGTAGGCTTAGGGCTCAGAAAAACAAACAGGTAACAGAGCAGTGCACTGCAAGCTTCCCTGGCCAGCGATAATAAACGCTGCTATTACCTTAAAGCACTGACCTACCCATACGTCTACCTGGGCCTCACTTACTTTTTATTAATCATATATGACTAAGTATATTTCCTAATATTTTATTTTATATGAAATACTTTTCTATTTTATTTTTTGCTACTCTGGAAGTAATGTTACAGAAATATCTTCATTGAAAAGAAAAATGCCTTTGTTATCTACTTTTAGAATTTGCCTAAGTAATAATTTTCAATATATTACATGAAACGGTGCAACAGATTGATCCTGTCCCATCAAGGCGTCTGCTTTTCCAGTGTATATTCGTACTAGCTCACACTCATTTCAAAACTACCTAATTAAGTCCCTCTCGACAAAGAAGTCCAGCTGGATGACTTCACTGATGAATTCTACTAAACTTTTTTTTTTTTTGACAGGCAGAGTGAACAGTGAGAGAGAGAGACAGAGAGAAAGGTCTTCCTTTTCCGTTGGTTCACCCTCCACTGGCCGCCGCGGCCAGCGCGCTGCAGCTGGCGCACCGCGCTGATCCGAAGCCAGGAGCCAGGTGCCTCTCCTGGTCTCCCATGGGGTGCAGGGCCCAAGGACTTGGGCCATCCTCCACTGCCTTCCCGGGCCACAGCAGAGAGCTGGATTGGAAGAGGGGCAACCGGGACAGAATCCGACGCCCCAACTGGGGCTAGAGCCGGGTGTGCCGGCACCTCAGGCGGAGGATTAGCCTATTGAGCTGCGGTGCCAGCTGAATTCTACTAAACTTTTAAAAAACTCATTCCAATCCTTCTAAAACTATTCAAAACAACCGAAGAGGAGGGAATCCCCCCCAAACTCCTTCTATGAAGCCAGAATCACTTTAATTACAAGATCAGAAAAAGATATAGCAAAGAAAGAGAACTCCAAGTCAATATCTCTGGTGGTCATAGATGCAAAACACCTCAACAAAATACTAGTAGTCAAATCCAACAACACATCAGAAAGATCATTTACCTGCACCAAGTGGTATTTATCACTGGTATGCAGGAATGGTTCAACATATGCAAATCAATAAATATGATACATCACATAAACAAGCTGGAGAATAAAAAACATATAATTATCTTAATAGATGCAAAGAAAGCATTTGATAAAATATAAATGCCTTTAATAATGAAAACCCTAAGCAAAATGAATAATAAAGAACATATCTCAACATAATCAAAGCAATATATTACAAACCCACAGCCAATATATTACTGCATGGGGAGAAGCTAGAAGCATTTCCACAAGATCCAGAACCAGAAAAGGATGACCATTCTCACCATTACTATTCATTATAATTCTGGAAGTTTCAGACAGAGCCACTAGATAAGAAAAAGAAATCAAGGTATTAACAGGAAAAGAAGTCAAATTATCCCTGTTTGCAGATGATATGGTCCCATACATAGAGGATTCAAGACTGCACTAAATGATTATTGGAACTCATAAGAGTTTGGTAAAGTTGCAGGATATAAAATCAATGCAACAAAGTCAATAGCCTTTGTATACACAAACAATGTCACAGCTGAGAAAGAATTGTAAGCACAGTCCCATTCACAATAGCCACACAAGAAATTTAAATACCTTGGAATAAATGTAACCGAAGATGTGAAAGATCTCCAGGCTGAACTATAAAACATTAAAGAAAGAAATGGAAGACACAAAAAATGAAAAAAAATCTTTTATGTTCATGGACTGGAAGGATTAATATCATCAAAATGTCCTTATTACCCAAAGCAATTTACAGATTCAATGTGATACCAATCAATATACTAAAGGTATTCTTGTCAGATCTGGAAAAAAATGAACCTAAAATTCATTTGGAATCCCAAGAGATCTGAGTAGCTAAGGTAATCCTAAACAATAAAAATAAAGTTGGAGACATCACAATACCAGAGTTCAAGACATATTACAGGGGAAGCATAATCTAAACAGCCTAGTACTGGCACAAGAATAGACATGTGGACCACTTAGATGGATCAGGACTATAGAAATTAATCCATACATCTACAACCAACTATTCTTTGACAAACAAGCTAAAATAATTCCCTGGAGAAAGGGCAATCTCTTCAAGAAACAGTGTTGGGAAAACTGGATCTCTGCAAGCAGAAGTACAAAACAAGACCCCTACCTTACACCCTATACAAAACTCAACTCACGATGGATCAGGGATCTGACTCTAACAACTGAAACCATAAAATTACTGGAGAAAAACATAAGGGAAACACTGCAAGACACTGGCATAGGCAAAGACTTCTATGATAAGACCCCAGTAGCACAGGATATAAAGGCAAAATAGACAAATGGGATGACATCAAGCTAAGAAGCTTCAGTGCAGCAAAGGAAACATTCAACAAATTAAAGAGGCAACTGACAGAATGGGAGAATATATTTGCCAACTATACATCTGATAAAGGATTAATCAAGTATATGTAAGGAGCTCAAGAAAGTCAACAATGAAACAGGCGATACAGTTAAAAAATGGGCTAAGCATATTAACAGGTACTTTTCAAAGGATGAAAATTGATTTTTATTTGTCCAAGTTGGAATAATTTGCAATTGAATTAAGCCTAGTATTCTACAAATAGACATTACAGGTAGTAACAACATGGCAACAAGATGAGGACAATACAAACTAGTTGCATAAAATCAGCAGTAAAGAAAAAAAAAGAAATGATATTTTCAAATTCAGTATTTGAGTGACAACTTTGTAAATAATAAAAAACCTAATAATATCTGTGAAAGGCAGAACAAGCACATAGTCATGTAAGAAAAGATAAACTTGTGGTGGGGAGAGAGCAGAGTTATTCCTGGAACAGTAAAAAAGAAACAAGTGAGCATCTTGCAAGTGAGCATCTTGCTTTTGCCCAATTAACAAGAGGCATAACTTTCAATAAATGTACATGCTAACATTTTTCAGAGCAGGAAGCACACACTGCAAAAAAAGCCAGATGAAGCTCTGGACTTGATTAGACAACATCACATTATGGGAAAGGGAAAATCATTTATTCAATAATATAACATAAAACCCTATTGATGGCTTGACACAGGAGGCTATGTAGTCAGAAACTTGCTGTATTAGATTAGTGTTACACATACACAATCTCTCCCTCACCCATTAGCACACTCAGATGTACAAATACAAGTTTTTCGATGATATTAAGGGTAGAGAAAAAACTAAAGTCAGAGCTTAAATTATAGTAAAATTAACTTTTAAAATACCTTTCTAAATTTGTATGTTTGCTAATTTTGAAAGTTTATTGTTATACGGGTTAATGCCCTGGCCTGAAGTGCCAGCATCCCATATGGGCACCGATTTGAGACCCGGCTGCTCCACTTCCTGTCCAGCTCTCTGCTATGGCCTGGGAAAGCAGTAGAAGATGGCCCAAGTCCTTGGGCCCCTGCACCTGTGTAGGAGATCTGGAGTAGGCTCCTGGCTCCTGCCTTCAGATCGGCACAGCTCTGGTTGTTGCGGCCAATTGGGGAGTGAACCATCAGATGGAAGATCTCTCTCTCTCTCTCTGTCTCTGCCTCTCCTCTCTCTGCGTAACTTTGACTTTCAAGTAAAATAAATAAACCTTAAAAAAAAAGACCAGACTACAGTAGTCCAAGCCACTGGTGCTAAAGCTGTAGGAACAGCATAGAGGGAAACTGGCTTGGAGCCCCAAGGGGGATAGTGTACCTGCCAAACTAGAGGAGGAGAAAAAAAGGAGGGGACAAGTTTCTCTCTCTCTGATCACTTTACAATGGCATCCTCTAACAAGCCAATAGAGCAGATGCCATTTTGGACATGCAAAACAGCTGTGCCACCTCGTGTCCTTACCCAGTAACCAGTGCAGCGAAGACTCCTGACTCTGGTGGAGAAAACTAACAGGGAACTGGAAGCTTGTGACTGTGGGAGGCTTCTGTGCTGGGATTGTGAGAGCTTTTAACTCTTCAGTCATCATCTATTTAATTTCCCATGTTTGTTTATACACGTAGCTCTCTTTGTGGATTTTAAACTTGGAAATGAAAGGCTGCCATAATCTTTCCTGTTCCTGGTTCTGTGCCATGGTATGGTTAAAAACACCTTGCTTTGGAGCTGGGCTGCCAAGGCTCAAATCTCGGGTGTATAGTTCAACCGTAATGTGGCACTGGGCAAACTGCTAGGCCGTCAGCTGGTTTCCTAGAGTGGAAAATGGCATACCTCACAGGACATCATTCAGGAAAACATGAGGTAATGCATTTGAAGCTAATAAAAAGTACACAATAAATGTTCATTATAAATTATTATTATTGTTAGTAGTATTAGTATTGATTCATCTCCATGCCGACTCTAGTAAACAAATGACTAAATCAATCATGCAGGTAAACAAGGACCAATGGACAATATTCATAGAATGTCCTGATGTGTGATAGCGACAATCTGTGTGGGAAGGAGAAAAAGTTGCTACTTCAGATATACATAATAAAATCATCAAATACTTGTAATATTTTACAGCATAGATGTTTGCTGGTATAAGAAAGCTATTTGATCCAATGTCAACATTATTAAATGTATGTATTTTAGTTATCAAAACTGTAATCTTCATCATTTCATTTAGAATAGGAGTTAGGTAAAACATTTAGCTTGTCATATAATTACCCAAATATATAAATATATTTTTCTCTTTTGCAACAAGGGTGCATTTAAAAAAAAAGAATTAGAGAGAGAGCAAGAGATATCTTCCATCCTCTGGTTGCCTTCCCAGATGGACTCAATGGCCAATACTGAGCTAGGCCCTAGCCAAGAGCTTCAACAGGGTGTCCCAATTGGGTAGCTCGGGGCTCAAACACTTGGGCTATCTTCTGCTGCTTTCCCCAGGCCTTGGATAGGGAGCTGGATTGGAAGTAGAGCATCCAGGGCTTGGGCCGGAGCCCATACAGCATGCCGGCATCACAGGCAATGTCTTTAGTTGCTACATCACAATGCTGGACATCCAAATATATATTTCTTATTTACAACAAAAAGTTTTTCAACATGTATTCTGGAAAATATTGGTATGAGTAGATATCAAGTATTTGGGAGATAGCACTCTCTGAGAGTGTGTTTTAAATAACCTATTTATGTTATTTATGAGAGAGAGAGAGAGAGAGAATATGAAGCTGATGGTTCATTCCCCAATATCCCCATACTCCCACCCAAGGCCAGGTCTGAGCCGGGCTGAAGCCAGGAGCAAGGTACTTAATTCAGATCTCCCAGGTAAGTAGCAGACACTCAACTAATTTTGCAATCAATACAGCCTCCCAGGGTACACACTAACAAGAAGCTGGAATAGAATCAGAGCTGGGATTCAAATCCAGACCCTCCCATGAGATGTGGGCATTCCAACTGATATCTTAACTGCCATGCTTTTGAAAGGTAATGTGTGTGAAACAGACAGCTTGATTCACTGAAATAATTCTTAGTAATTTAATATGGTAATATGCATTGTGAAGATCTTTATGGGCATATATATGGAATAGATTTTTTTCTTGAATTTATTTAGACTATTCTGACAGCATAATTTAGAACTAGTGCTTTGCCAACTGACGTAAAGAAATAGACTATCATTTCTCTATATATATATATCATTTATCTATCTATATATCTATCTATTTATCTATTCAATCTTTCTATCACATTTGATTTAATTTGAATTCAACCTGAACATTGACATAATTTTTCATTTTCAGGTTTAATTCATTCTTAGCATATTTTCATATATTGCATGAGATGAAGGTTCAATTTAATTCTACTGCCAGTGAATACACAGTTTCCCCAGCAGCATTTATAAAAATGATTGTTCTTTATTGTTTTTCCTTGGCAACTTTGTTAAAATTCAACAACCATAGAGGCATGTATTTATTTCTGGGCTCTCTATTCTGTTCCATTGGTGTATGTTTGTTTTTATGCCAATATCATCAAAATTAGCATTTTGGGCTCTAATCTGGATGCCTAGTAATTACTAACTTTATTCGTAGAGAAAACATTTTAGAAAGATTTTTAACTTTTGAGGACATATTTTTTAAAAGAACATTCCACATTCATCATTTGCCCATATTTAGGAATGTAAGTGTATAAAATGATTATAAGCAGAACCCTGCACAGGGTGCCGAAGGATTAACATTTATTTCTGGGACAATGAGCAGAATAAAGCTTAAGGGTGTTTATTCATGGTGTGCATCTTAGGATCACAGATTCTGCATGAAGCACACATCTTTTTAAGTATAACAGGGAAGTTTATCTTCTTACCTATTAAAATATCAGTGTCACTGGTTTTAAAGCATTATTATTAGAATGCATCGTTATTCAAGTGGAAAATCAATGTTTATTAAACTGTAAGTATATAAAAGCACACTATCTTTAGGGACAGTAAATTCAATAATAAACACATTAAGCGAAGTAGCTGAAAACATTTGTAATTCAGAGCTAAGACAAATTTTGCAAAGGAAATGAAGATGAGTCAGTTCAGGAACGTAACTCAAATTCGAATCCATGGTAGCATGGCCTAAATTTTGGAGAGCGGAAATTTTCTCTACCCTGGAATAGACAGATCAGCTCTCTGGTTTAATAATGAAGCAGAATATGTAAAGACACTCAGTTCACGTCCATAGAGGAGCAAGCTGGGGCTAGGTGCCTGTAATCTGCCATTGTTCTGGTGATCACAACTGAAGTTGCTTTGCTCCTTGGCATTGTCAAATGCCTGTGCTATTTCCAGCACCTCTGAGGTATTTGAAAGGCACAAGGTAGAAGAAGGAAGAAAACCACTGAATTCTACAATCAACTCTGGATTTTTGGGGGGCCTTATTATTTAGATTTGGAAACACACAATTTATTTTGGGGGAGAATAATTCTGCAATTATAATTGCACATTCTACAACTCTCTACTCTGTACATGTGCAGGAATAAGTCACTCTAATCTTCAGGGGAAAATCCATTCAAGAAAAATCTGGATATTTATTTTTAGAGGAAATCCCAATGGAGTCAGATGTTTTACTAACCCAGATATAAGATTACTCCCCAAAGTATGTTCTTTATTTCATGAGAGATGAATGGAAAATGGAAATGAATCATTGGTGTTTGCAATGTTTAGTCTTGCTCAACAGTTTAAGGTTCCACAATTTACTGAAATTGTATGATATAACAACAGGATGTAGATAAGACAGAGTACAAGCTATTGCCATTAACTATGTATTCTAATCAGGAAGAAAAATTAAAAATAAGTATTTTAAATTAAGATACTAATAATGCAAAGAAAACGACAGAAATGGAAAATAATGGTGTGGTATAAAGAACTCATTTAAGATAAGGTTGCTGATGGAGAAAATTTTTCAGAAGAAGTGACTTAAGCTGATAACTAACGGTTCTGTTACAGTGGAAGCTGCGTATTCCAGGCAGAAGAAAAGCATGCATGTTAGCCTTTTCTTGGAAATAGCTTCATGTGCTTAAAGGAATCGAAACCAGCTGGGGTAGCAAATAGCATCTCAGGAGGAAAATTATGAAAAATTAAGGGAAAAGTCTGATTAAGGCCAAATTTGGGCATGGAATGGTGAGCTATTCAAAGAATTATTTTGTTGTGTTGTTAAATTGTGAGTGAAAGTTCTTGAAAGCTTTTAATGGAGATATTCAACTGATCCAATGTAAATTTAAGAGATGTATTTATTTAATTTGTTTATTTGAAAGACGGACATACAGACAGAGGGATACAACAGAGAGACAGACAGAGAACACCTATCTGCTGCTTCATTTGCCAAATGTTTGCAACAGCCAGGGCTGGACCAGTAGAAAGCCAGGAGCCAGGAACTCCATACAGGACTGCAACATGAGTGGCAGAGGCCCAAGTACTTGAGCCTTCGTGTGCTACCCCTCAGGGAGCACATTTGCAGGAAGCTACAGTTGAAAATGGATTTGGGACTCAAACCCAAGTACTCTCAAAAAGAAAGTGAGTTTCCTAAGTGCTTATTTATTGTTGCACCAACCACTTGCCCCAATAATACACATTTTATTGACACTTAGATGCACAGATCTGTTAGAGAAGGCAAAATGGGAAGTGGTAGCCATAGAAATTCAATTATCATGAGAGATATTAGATCTATTTTGTAAATACAATACTTTGTAAAAATAATTATTGACAAATTGAATATGGGGGAAGAAAACACAATTAAAGATGACTATACCTTGATTGAGTGATGTCATTTAAGACCATGGTTGGGTTGAACATATCTTCACATTTATCTTTGACAATCCCAATTTATACTTTCACACCGTAAAAGGTTCTGATTTAGAAAGTAAGTTATATGGTTGGCAAGACTTTGGAAGGAGTGTGAGTTGTAGTTACCTCTATATCTGATTGAGATACGAGAAAAGGGTCACAGTTTAAACATATTTTCAGGTAGGGTGTTAGATGTCAGAGGGTAAGCATGAGCTGGATCCTCTTTTGATCAAATTTCAAGATTGACATACTCTCCTCAGAGATGCATGAAGTCCACCTATTACCTTTGTGTAACAAGAGAATTTTATGAAGGCCTTGGGAAGTGCCAGCTCTTTTATGGCCACTTTATACACTCCCACTTCCTTAGTGTGCTGAGAACTTTGCCTTGACACAAACATACTAGGAAATGAAATTCATTTTGTTCCTTTCCTATGCTGATAAGACATAATGTGAACAATTGTGCCCCTCTGAAATTGTAGCTCCATCTTCTAGCAATACTACAACTTCAGGTGTATCTCAAAATTCTTCAAATTTTATTCAAGTATTATTTTTCAAACTAAAAAGTACAGATATTGAGAAAAAATTCCAAATTCAATTGAATGTTTTTTCCAGTAACTAAAGTATTCCACAGATATCAGTTTTTTTTTCCCAAAACACTTAAGAAATTTTATTGAAAACAAAATACAGAAACACCAAATTCTCAAAGTAAAACTGACAGCATCTTCCAGAACTTTTCTAGTACTGCACCATTCTTGTCACTATCAAAAAATAAAACCAAGTTCTAGATCCAAAGTAACAAATGAACTTGCTGGTAAACATTCTTTTCATGGTCCTAGCTCCTACTCTAGTTATTTTTCTAAATTATACATTTGTACCTTTTCAAGAAAAAGTAGGTTTTAAAAAACTGATTAATATGTGAGAATTGGACTTACTTTCTTCAATATTAAGACCCACTCCACACACACCCTACTCAAACTCAGAGAAAATATACATTGGTTCTTTAAAGTTCACCTGCTTTAGGTAATTTTTTTCTCTTCACACATTAGCATAGTTAAGCCAATGTTTGATCCATGCTGCAAAAGCTATACAAAATGAAAAGACCTGTTAATTCCCCAGGGAAACCTTAAGGCAAAAGCAAAAGCCTTTTGCTAGAAAAGAAAAAATAAATAAATAAAATGCAGAGGCCTTAGGACTGTGGAGACGCTCAGATGAGTAAGCACCACAAGGATGAAGACAGGTTTTGTACAAACATTTGCAAGGTTAAGTTTAGAAAGGAGCATCAAAGATCCATTTTCCTGCAGAAAGAATTATTTTAGATAACTTGACTCCTAAACCAGTTCTGTCCAGAGTCTAATGAACAGAATCGTCATTGTCTCCTGTATTTGCTCATTTGCATCGAGCCTTGTTAGGAGGCTCCTCTCCCGTCATCCTCACCACTGACATTTCTGACCAGAGGTCAGCCCAGCAGTTCCTGCAGAAGACATCTTGGTGGGTTCTGGCTCTGCTCTTTGGAAAGCTTTCAGTTTGAAAAATGTTTCTTAAAGAGATTGAAGTACATATTCTACAAAAAATTCCACCGGGTAGAACAAAGGTCATAGTTCAGGTATGATGTTGAGAGAGTTGGAATTTGGTTAGGGTACTAGAAGGGAGGTGACTCCCTAGAGGAATCTGCATGAGAACCTTTGCATCTCTGGCCAAATTACCAGCTACTCTGAAAGGTCTGAAGAAAACAGTTACTGGGAAGACGTCTTAGAACTATGTTCACTCTTGCCCTAGGTAAAGGGTTAAACTGAACCCGCCACACTGAGCTCAAACAAACCTTGACTTTGTAATTTGATAATAATTATAAAATATAATAAAATATTATAAAATAATAAGCTTATTGCCTGTAAGGCAACACTTTTACATCCTTCGAAGGGACAAAAATTCTAGACTCTCAACAAATAGCCATTGGTAGTGCCAGAAATTTCCAATTACAAATTACTAGACTCATAAATAAACCAAAAACTGAGATCAACAGTCTAATAAAAACTTGAAAATAGGGTCAGATACATAGATAGCTCAGATGCTGTAATTAACTTTCAACAAACTTAGTACAATTAATATAAAAAACATGGAAAATTTAAAGGAAAATGATGAAGATAATGAGTGCATACATGGATGGTTTCAGAAATGAAATAGAAACTATTTAAGGAACCAAATCAAAATGCTAGAACTGAAAAATACAAAAAATCAAGTATCATTAGAAAAGGAAAACATCAAACTTGACACCACAGAATAAAGAATCAGTAAAATTGAAGTTAGTGATTGGAATTATGCACTGGAAAGAAAGGGAAAAATAAAAATAAAACAGAAAACAGATTCTCAGTGACATATTGGACAATGTTATCAATTAATAATAATTAACATGGGGGCCGGCGCTCTGGCAAAGCAGGTAAAGCCACTGCCTGCAGTGCCAGCATCCCTTATGGGCGCCTGTTCGAGACCCAGCTGCTCCACTTCCTAACCAGCTCTCTGCTATGGCCTGGGAAAGCAGTGGAAGATGGCCCAACTCCTTGGGTCCCTGCACCTGTGTGGGACACCTGGAAGAATCTCCTGGCTCCTGGCTTTGGTTCGGCACAACTCTGGCCATTGCAGCCAGTTGGGGAGTGAACTAGTGGATGGAAGACCTCTCTCTCTCTGCCTCTGACTTTCAAGTAAATAAATAAACTTTAAAAGATTTGACTCTATTAAAATCAAAGTAGTAATTTATAAAAGAAAAATATCTAAATCTAGGTAGGTGATAGGTAAAATTGAAAAGCAAAGGAAAAAAGTTATACCAGATAAGCACTACACATAATAAATATTATCTGTCTGTATGAATACTAGGTAAAATATTAATGATCTTTGAATTGAAAAGTTCATAGAGATTATATGCTAGGAATAAGTTATGCACGGATTTCAAAATTTTTCACCCAAATACTTATCTCTTAATTTCATTTTCTGCAAACTTCTTGAAGTCCCCTAAACTCTTCAAGGAGGATAAAATACCAGAGAAATATGCACATTTCATAACAAAGGGATTTTTCCACAGAAAGACAATGGTCTTCAATGTGCTATGTGCAGTGGAATGGGAGCTATGTCATTGTAGGTTTTACCACTGGTTAGGATGCCTGGGATTAGGTCCAGCTCTGTTTCCAATCCAGCTTCCAGCTAAAGCACATCCTAAGTGGCTGTAGCTGATGACTCCAAGTACTTGCGTCCCTGCCACCCATGTGGGGGGGACCAGACAGAGTTCCTGGTTCCTGGCTTCAGCCAGGCACAGCCCTGGCTATTGCAGGCATTTGAAAAGTAAACCAGTAGATGGAAGATCACTCTGTCACTGTGCTTCTTAAATCAATCAGCAAGCAAATAAATAAATCTTTAAAAATTTTGTGCTTGCGAAACACGGGTCCTTATTTTTTTAAGGTTTATTTATTTACTTGAGAGGCAGAGTTACAGGGAGAGGAAGTGAGAGGGAAAGGTCTTCCATCTTCTGGTTCACTCCCAAATTGGCTGCAATGGCTGGGGCTGAACCAGGCTGAACCCAGGAGCCAGGAGCTTCTTCTGGGTCTGCCACATTGGTGCAAGGGCTCAAGCACTTGGGCCATCTTTCACTGCTTCCCAGGGCATAAGCAGAAGAGCTGGATTGGAAGAGCAGCATTAGGGACAAAAACGGGTGCCCATATAGGATGCAGGCACTGCAGGAAGATGATTAACCTACTATGCCACAGCACAGGACCCTTAAACACAGATCTTTAAAACAGAGAACAGGGCTGGCGCCGCTGCTCAGCAGGCTAATCCTCTGCCTTGTGGCACCAGCACACCGGGTTCTAGTCCCGGTCGGGGTGCGGGATTCTGTCCCGGTCGCCCCTCTTTCAGGCCAGCTCTCTGCTATGGCCCAGGAAGGCAGTGGAGGATGGCCCAAGTGCTTGGGCCCTGCACCCGCATGGGAGACCAGGAGAAGCACCCGGCTCCTGGCTTTGGATCAGTGCGGTGCGCTGGCAGCAGCGGCCATTGGAGGGTGAACCAACGGAAAAAAGGAAGACCTTTCTCTCTGTCTCTCTCTCTCATTGTCCACTCTGCCTGTCAAAAAAAAATAAAAAAATAAAAATAAAACAGAGAACAAGTAGATACTTTGGACATTTCAACATTAAAGCTGAAGAACATAAACCTCCTTAACCTAACTGATGTCACTGGAAATACACCAAAGGGTAGCAGAATTGGAATCCTTTACACATGTGGAAACAGCAGTCACCCTGATAGATCATTTTGGGAACATATATCAGGTTTTAATAAATATTAATGGATGAAAAATTTTAAATATATTTATTTTAACAATATGGAATTAGATAGCAATAGTAAAAATATTAAAACCTATAAATACTTGAAAATTAAATAGCCTACTTCTGAACAATTTGATTTGACTAAAGTGTGAATATAACATACTAAATTTTGTGATTACACAAAGTTGTAACAGGAGAAATTGAAAAAAATCTGAAATCAGTATTCTGTATTGTACCTTAGAAAGCTAGGAGAAAAAAAAAATCACACATTAAAACAAAAGTAACTAGAATAAGTAAATAACAATATAATGTCCAGAAATAAAGAAAATAGAAAATGGAGAGACTAAGAAAATGGCAATCAAAATTAAGGAAATTATGAAAAATATTTAATGTAGAATAATCAATGTTATAAACCATTAATAGTAATTATAAAAAACGAGAACAAAAATTATTAACAAAGTTAATGAAAGAGAAATGTCACTGTAGATCATTAAGAGCTTAACATAGTATTAGAAGAGATTTATAAAATGTTTGACATGTTGGATACAATGGAAAATTTCCTTGAATGACAATTATTACCAGACTGACATAAGAAATGGAAAAGAAAATCTTTATATGAAAAAAATCTTAAAAAAAATTAATGTTGGGGGCCAGCATTGTGGCACAGCATGTAAAGCCACTGCCCGCAACACCAGCATCCCATATGGGCACCGGTTCCTGTCCCAGCTGCTCCACTTCTGATCCAGCTCCCTGCTAACTGATATCAGAAAATGGACCCCTAAAAATTATATGAAAATGTGGCCCCTTCGAGTTCCCCAGAAGTGCCATCTGGGGTACCAAAAGGGTTACCGGGATTTGGGGTGCCATATGATATCACCATATGCTTATTAATAAATCTCCAATATTAATAAGCCCGAGAGGGTTCTTGCCTAATATTTAGAGAAGAATTCCAAATACCAGCACAAATAAACGAGGCAGCATGGCACATTTTAGGCTTTTATTTAGTACAAAAGATGCTTAGGAGAATGAGAGCTTTATTTAAGAGAGAGGTAAATCTGGGTTCATACCAAGCACCAGAAAGCAACCACGCAGAGGAGATTCTAGGCCAGGAAGCCAGGGCTACAGCCAGCCCCCTCCTGGCTAGCGGCCAGGGCAAAGAAGAGAAGGAGAGGGTGGCCACACCATGTCCCAAGCTTTTAACCCACTTCCAAAGGGCAGTGGCTAATTAACCTGATTGGCTGGTGGGCACCTGGGTGTGGCCAGGTAGGAGGATAAGGTCACACAGGGGCGTGGCAAAGTTATCAGGTAGGTGTGAGGTCACACAGGGGTGTAGGGAAGGCGTGGTCTTACAGCTCACAAACCTAATCAATTTGAACCTTTATGCCTGCCTACTTCACTAATGACTTGGGAAAAACGTCATTGGAAAATGGCCTACATGTGTGGGCCCCTGCCACACACATGGGAGACCTGGATACAGCTTCTGGCTCCTGGCTTTGGCCTGGCCCAGAACTGGCTGTTGTGGCTATCCGGGGAATGAACCAGTGGAAGAAAGATCTCTCTCTGTCACTCTCTCTTTCTGTCTTTCCCTCTCTCTCTGTAACTCTGACTTCCATAATAGAAAAATAAATCTTTTCAAAAGATATTAATGCTGAGATCTTTAATACCACCCGATTGCAGGATTGAGTACAACCACAGTAATCAAGACACTCTGGTACATCATACTCATGGACAGACCAATCCATATAATAGAAGAGACCTAGATATGCATACTTTTTTTTTTTTTGAGATTTAGAAGTATTTACTAGAATTTACAAGAATCAAGGACCTCCAGCTCCCTGCTAATTGATATCAGAAAATGGACCCCTAAAATTATATGAAAATGTGGCCCCTTAGAGTTCCTTTTGGGGAAGGAAGCAAGTGTTTTACACCCCAAATTCCACTGGGATCCCCTTACTACCTATTAACCCATCTGACTCCTCACACTCCCATCTCTTATACTCTGCAAGGACAGTGTAGAAATTTCATGATAGAAGACAGGTTTTTCAAACAATGATGCCAGAATAAATTTATGTACATACTGAAAAAAGACATTTGGTGTTACCTTCATATATATACATGCTTGAGATGAGTCACACATCTAAATACAAAAGCTAAAGTTAGAAATCTTGTAAAATAAAGTTTATGAAAATATCTTCATCATTGGAGTTGTTACATTTTTTCCAAAAGAGCACAGAAAACAAATTTATTAAAAAAACTCAAATTTGATCAATAAGAAACTTCTCCTATCAAGAGAACTTATCAGAAAATGAATAAATAAGTTACACAGAGAAAATACTCTCACATACATTTTACAAAAAAATCTGCATACAGAAGACCTGTGTATGCATATATAATAAAAGACAAAAATCAATAAAACAATTTAAAATATTTCAGAAATACATAACATAATGTGATGTTGGAAACAGGAAAATGTTCAATAAGCCTCTGAAAAAATGACCAATATCATTAGGAGATGCAAATGAGAACTGTAATGAGATACCATTACAACACTGTTAATGATGTTGGCAAATATATGGAATAACCAATCTGCGTGAAAAATGGTACAAAAATGAAAATTATTTAAAAAGTTGATTGAGAAATCTCCACACTGTTTTCCACAGTGGCTGCATTAAATTACATTCCCACCAACAACGTATAAGTGTTCCTCTTATGAACTATATTGAACATGCTAAAACTAATTAAAAACAATGTAAAAAAAAAATAAAAATAGGGCTGGCGCGGCGGCTCACTAGGCTAATCCTCCGCCTGTGGTGCTGGCACCCCGGGTTCTAGTCCCAGTCGGGGCACCGGATTCTATCCCGGTTGCCCCTCTTCCAGGCCAGCTCTCTGCTGTGGCCTGGGAGTGCGGTGGAGGATGGCCCAAGTGCTTGGGCCCTGCACTGGCATGGGAGACCAGGAGAAGCACCTGGCTCCTGGCTTTGGATCAGCGTGGTGCGCTGGCAGCAGCGGCCATTGGAGGGTGAACCAATGGAAAAAAGGAAGACCTTTCTCTCTGTCTCTCTCTCCCTCACTGTCCACTCTGCCTGTCAAATAAATAAATAAATAGTTGACTGAGGGGCCAGCACAGTGGAGTAGCAAGTAACAATGCCACCTGCAATGCCAGCATCGCATATGGGCCCCAGATCATGGTCATGTCCTGGCTGCTCCACTTCCGATCCAGCTCCCTCCTAATGACCTGGGAAAAGCAGTGGAAGATGCCCCCGGGGTGCTTGGGCCTTTGCACCCACACTAGAGACCCAGAAGAAGCTCATGACTCCTGCCTCAGACAGACACAGCTCTGGCTATTGTAGCCATTCAGTGAACCAGTGGATGGAAGTTTTCTCTCTCTTTGTCTCTCTCCCTCTCTTTCCTTCTCTGTGCCTTTCAAATAAAATAAACAATTTTTTTAAAGATTAAAAACAATGTTTTATTTATTTGAAAGTGATAATTACAAAGAAAGAGAGATTTTCCATCTGCTGGTGTACTCCCCAAGGGGCCACAACTGACAGGGCTGAGCCAGGCTGATGCCAGGAGCTTCATCTGGGTTGCAGGGGCCCACACACTTGGACCATCTTGCACTGCTTTTTGTAGGCCATTAAGTGGGAGCTGGGTGGGAAGCAGAGCAGTCAGGACATAGTGCCCATATAGGATGCCGGCTTTGCAGGTGGTAGCTTTATTTGCTACCCTACAAAGCCAGCCAATTAATTACATTTTTCCATGAAGCTTTGGAAGTCTCTGATGTGGCAACTAGCCTAGTAGTTTCTAATAAAGTTACACATATACCTAACCTAATTAACAGTAATTCTATTCCAGTGATTCTGTTAATTAACCCAGGATAATAACGACATGTCAACAAGTAGATTCATATATAATGTTCACAGATTTTTATATTCATAATAGCCAAAGATAAAAGCATACCTAATGTCCTTTGACAAGAGGTAGCTTTAAAAAAAAAATACAATGCCAATAGAAAAGAATGAACTTAGAATTCACCCAACAATTTCGCTGAATATCTGGAATGTTTTGCTGGATGCTTGGCATGAAAGAACACATTTTATTTCTAATAATGAATTTATAGAATAAAAGGCAAACTAATCACTAGTTTTTATATCAAAACAATGATTTTTCAGGAGTGACAGGTTAACAGGATTTAGTGGGATGGAAAGAAGATAACTTTCTGAAAATATGGAAATCATCTAAATCGTCATAGAGTTTTAGGTTACACAAATACACAAAATTACATATTTGTCATAACTGGTCACTGTGCATATGAAGTCTGCATATTTTCATTTCAAATAAATTAAAAAGAACTCATTGCAGGAGTATTTTTTACATTCCTAATAAATACAATTTATATTTATTTGTTTCCTTTGCCATGTCTACTTATTTATATTTATTTTAAAAATTTATTTGTACTACTTATTTGAAGGTCAAAGTAACAAGGAGGGAAAGAGAGAGAGAGATCTTTCATATGCTGGTCACTCCCCACATGACTGCAATGGCCATGACTGGACCAGGTAGAAGCCAAGAGCCTGGGGCTGCCCCTGTGTCGTCCTGTTATCATGGCAGGGACGTAGGTGCTCGGGCCATCATCTGCTGCTCTCCCAGGTGCATTAGCACCAAGGTGGAAGAGATGCAGAGCAGCGGGGACATGAATCAGGGCTCCAATATGGGATACTGGTGTCACAGGTGTGGTGGATTAACCTGCTGCACTACAACACCAGCCCCTTATTTCTATTTCTGTGATGTTCTTAGTGATAGAGTGTGCTAGTAACTAACACAGTGAATGGGTCATACACATTTATTGAAATGATAATTTTAATTAAGGAGTTCAGAGAGCAATACTTCATTATCAAGAGTTGATTTCAACAAGGAAGCTGTTGGGCAGTGAGCAAAGGATATGGAAAGAGTGGGAGGGAAATAGTGGTTTGTTGAATCTACCTGGTACGGGGAGGTTAAACCCTATTATAAACATCGCATCTCAACTACTCACTCTGTGACTTCAATTGGAAAGCCCGAAATGACCACGCTAAGAGCATTTGCATCACAGGACATGGCAAATGCTACTGATCAGAAATGCCCGCTCACTTCCTCATTGGCCTCTTGGGAAAGACTTCTCACCAGCAGACCAGTGGAAGTGAGATTGTCTTGTTCTTACAACTATACAGTTGTCGCTAGATTTCATAGTTCAGAAGAATAGTTGGAATAATCTCATTGGAAAATATAAATTCATATCATCTAGATCATGGCTGGTAAATATCTATTTGCTATGATAGTTTTTTTTAAATTTTTTTTTTTATTTTTGACAGGCAGAGTGGACAGTGAGAGAGAGACAGAGAGAAAGGTCTTCCTTTTGCCGTTGGTTCACCCTCCAATGGCCGCCGCGGTAGGCGCGATACGGCCGGCGCACCGCGCTGATCCGATGGCAGGAGCCAGGTGCTTCTCCTGGTCTCCCATGGGGTGCAGGGCCCAAGCACTTGGGCCATCCTCCACTGCACTCCCTGGCCACAGCAGAGAGCTGGCCTGGAAGAGGGGCAACCGGGACAGGATCGGTGCCCCGACCGGGACTAGAACCCGGTGTGCCAGCGCCGCAAGGTGGAGGATTAGCCTAATGAGCCGCGGCGCCCACAATAGTTTTGTAATATTTTGTTAAGACACACATTATAAAAATAAAGGACAATAGAATATTAATATTTCCAGAAAATTAGAAAGCTAAATGTGAAAATTAAACTTTAAGCCAGAATAATGACATTCCCACTCAAAAAAAAAAAAAAAAAGCAATGCTATGTTAGCAAAACTAACAAAAAAGTGAAACAGCTTGAGGATCTCACACTGAAATAAGCAATCAGTGAGAAGAGCTTGGATCTTATAGAAAAAAAAAAAAAACTTTAATAAAACTTCAGGTTTAAGCTAATCAGGCTTACCCTCTCCTGAGGCAGAAATTACTTGAAAGGATTATTGTTTGGTACATAGAATAGGGCACAGAAAGAGTGATCTGTCTCTGACAAGCTTTCAGGAAGTTGAAGTAAGCTCTCAAAACTCATCTACGTATCAAATGTTCTTTAAATTTTGTTGGGCTCATCTCTTTGTGCCCTGCAGCAACTCAATAAAAACAAGGATAATATAACCTTACTAAACAATATAGAAATGCTGTACACGTCGATATTTCACATTTGAAGTGACTCAACATATGGGAATGAATTTATGGCAAATTAAGAAAGTAGGATTGTTGTCCCTGAATAGAAAAGAAGATTTTCAAATTTGCCTGTTTTTGTTCTTAACTGTTGTCAGGGATGTTCTTCAAAAAAATCACCTTAGGAAGTTGCAGCATGTTGTATAATCCCATATATTTAAATATATAGTTTAAAATAATGCATTAGAAACACATTTTCAAGTTTAAATAGCTAGCATGCTCCAAATGGGAAAAGTGCTATTGTGATAGTTTGTAAACTTTCTGACTTGGGGCCTACCAGGTGGTGTAGCAGGTTAAGCGGCTATTTGTGAAATGGGCATCACAATTAGGGGTGCTGGTTCAAGTTGCACTTACTCCACTTCTAATCTAGCTTCCTGCAAATGTGTCTGGGAAGAGCCAGGATGGAGTTCCAGGCTCCTGGCTTCATCCTGGCCCAGTCCCAGCTGTTATGGCAATTTGGGGACTGAGCCAGCAGATAGAAAATCTCTCTCTCTCTCTCCTCTCTCTCTCTCACCTGCTTTCTCTCTTTCAAATAAATGAATGAGTGAATGAATGAATGAATGAATAAATCTATGTCTTATAATACTTTAAAAATTATCCATTCTTAGTTCTAAAGATTTCTTTCAGAAATTACCATATAATCTCAAATAGAAAACAAATATATGTCTGGCAATAAGAGGAAAACAGTATCTTGGAGTTAGCCACTAATGTCAAGAAAAGATGTTTTTGTTGTGAAAAGTAGTTAAAAGTGATACATCAGTTTAATATTGAAGAACTTGATTTCATATCAAATTGTTTTTCACCAGAAATTTACCTTTAGTTAGAAGTAAGGTAATTAAGATGTGTTTATGCTATAACTATTTTTCTAACTGGAACATAAATTTACAGCATAACAGATTCTTTCACCTCCTTATTATACCAATAATGATGTAAAGAGTTTTCCCATAGGCATAAAATGAAATAACCACCTTCCACAATCCAGCAGGGCTGCACTTCTCAGACCAAAGGGTCACCTCTGTGCTAAAATTGACCTTGAACTTCTGAGAAAAGCGGGGAGGGAACTCCAGGATATTTAGAAATGTTTTTTTAAAATACTAATTCCAGAAATACTAGCTATTAAAGACATGTCATTTGAACTGACTGACAAATGTAAACTCTCTGGGGAGAGGACACCAAATAAAATACAGTGACTTTCTCCCAAACAGGGATTTATGCAAAGCTCAAGACAGTTTTCTGTGAGTCATACTCGGGCCTCAGTCAGTGTCCTCCTGTCCCGGAACAGGGCCAGGTATGGCACTTAAAATATTCACTTGTGAAAATATCATTCATAAAGTGTTAAACATAAATATGTAATTGATTAACTTATTTGCACACTCAACAAGTGTTTAACCAGCACTGTTTATGTATTCAGCATTGTGTGAATGCAATGAAAACTTAAAATGCATAATCTTCCCTCAAGAGCTTTAAAGTAACAAACTAATTTCATAATAATTCCAGGATTCAGTATCCTTCGCTCTCATTAATTAGCTGAGTGATCATGGACAGCTTATATGGTCAAGCAAAAAATCTCATGGGCAGCATATTTAAAATTATAGTATTATTATATGAATTTAAAAAATATACGTTATCTTCAAACAACTTATATTTGAGAATTCAACTTTTTGTAGAACTTTATATATACCTAGAAGACTAATGCCCGAGTTTTTTTGTTTGTTTGTTTTGTTTTTTTAAATTCAGACAAAGTTAGTTTGAATCCTTTCTCTAACAGCCCTGAGAGTTACTCAGATGCAGGATATCAGGTGCTGATATCTCCTCGGTTAGGAAACCGGGGCAGTTTTATCTATGGCGTGATCTACACCCTGATTTACATCCCAAGCTCTAGCCCCCATTGCCATTACTAAAAGCCAGGTGGCCACAAGGCCCAACTTCTGTTGTCAAGCTCCACCGCCAACACAATGGGATTCCATACTCCTGCTTCCCTGCCCGCCCTCTGGCAAAGTTTTTTTTTTTTAACTTTTATTTAATGAATATAAATTTCTAAAGTACAGTTTATGGATTACAATGTCCTTCCCCCTTAACTTCCCTCCTGCCCGCAACCCTCCCCTTTCCCACTCCCTCTCCCTTTCCATTCACATCAAGATTCATTTTCAAATCTCTTTATATACAAAAGATCAGTTTAGTATATATTAAGTAAAGATTTCAACAGTTTGCACCCACATAGCAACACAAAATGAAAAAAAACTGTTTGAGTACTAGTTATAGAATTAAATCACAATGTACAGCACATTAAGGACAGAGATCCTACATGAGGAGTAAGTACATAGTGACTCCTGTTGTTGACTTAACAAATTGACACTCTTGTTTATGGCATCAGTAATCACCCTAGGCTCTTGTCATGAATTGCCATAGCTATGGAAGCCTTTTGAGTTCACAGAATCTGATCATATTTAGACAAGGTCATAGTCAAAGTGGAAGTTCTCTCCTCCCTTCAGAGAAAGGTACCTCCTTCTTTGATGACCTGTTCTTTCCACTGGGATCTCACTCACAGAGATCTTTCATTTTGGTGTTTTTTTTTTTTTTTTTTTTTTTTTTTTTTTGCCAGAGTGTCTTGGCTTTCCATGCCTGAAATACTCTCATGGGCTTTTAAGCCAGATCTGAATGCCTTAAGGGATGATTCTGAGGCCAGAGTGCTGTTTAGGATATCTGCCATTCTGAGTCTGCTGTGTATCCCGCTTCCCATGTTGGATCGTTCTCTCCCTTTTTTGTTCTATCGGTTAGTATTTTCAGACACTAGTCTTGTTTATGTGATCCCTTTGATTCTTAGTCCTATCATTATGATCAATTGTGAACAGAAATTGATCAAATGGACTAGTGGATGGCATTGGTACATGCAATGCCACGGTTGAGAAAGAACTTCTAAGATCAATCCCATTCACAATAGCTACAAAAACAATCAAATACCTTGGAATAAACTTAACCAAGGATGTTAAAGATATCTACGATGAGAATTACAAAATCTTAAAGAAAGAAATAGAAGAGGATACCAAAAAATGGAAAAATCTTCCATGCTCATGGATTGGAAGAATCAACATCATCAAAATGTCCATTCTCCCAAAAGCAATATACAGATTCAATGTGATACAGATTCAATCAAGATACCAAAGACATTCTTCTCAGATCTAGAAAAAATGATGCTGAAATTCATATGGAGATGCAGGAGACCTCGAATAGCTAAAGCAATTTTATACAACAAAAAATAAGCCAGAGGCATCACAATACCAGATTTCAGGACATACTACAGGGCAGTTGTAATCAAAACAGCATGGTATTGGTACAGAAACAGATGGATAGATCAATGGAACAGAATAGAAAAACCAGAAATCAGCCCAAATGTCTACAGCCAACTTATATTTGATCAAGGATCTAAAACCAATCCCTGGAATAAGAACAGTCTATTCAATAAATGGTGCTGGGAAAACTGGATTTCCACGTGCAGAAGCATGAAGCAAGACCCCTACCATACACCTTACACAAAAATCCACTCAACATGGATTAAAGACCTAAATCTACAACCTGACACCATCAATTTATTAGAGAACATTGGAGAAACCCTGCAAGATATAGGCACAGGCAAAGACTTCTTGGAAAAGACCCTGGAGGCACAGGCATTCAAAGCCAAAATTAACAATTGGGATTGCATCAAATTGAGAAGTTTCTGTACTGCAAAAGAAACAGTCAGGAAAGTGAAGAGGCAATGGACAAAATGGGAAAAAAATATTTGCAAACTATGCTACAGATAAAGGATTAATAACCAGAATCTACAAAGAAATCAAGAAGCTCCACAACAACAAAACAAACAACCCACTTAAGAGATGGGCCAAGGACCTCAACAGACATTTTTCAAAAGAGGAAATCCAAATGGCCAACAGACACATGAAAAAATGTTCAAGATCACTAGCAGTCAAGGAAATGCAAATCAAAACCACAAGGGGTTTCACCTCACCCCGGTGAGAATTGCTTACATCCAGAAATCCACCAACAACAGATTCTGGCGAGGATGTGGGGAAAAAGGGACACTAACCCACTGTTGGTGGGAATGCAAACTGATAAAGCCACTATGGAAGTCAGTCTGGAGATTCCTCATAAACTTGAATATAACCCTACCATACAACCCAGCCATCCCACTCCTTGGAATTTACCCAAAGGAAATTAAATTGGCAAACTAAAAGCTGTTTGCACATAAATGTTTATTGCAGCTCAATTCAGAATAGCTAAGACCTGGAATCAACCTAAATGCCCATCAACAGTAGACTGGATAAAGAAATTATGGGATATGTACTCTATAGAATACTATACAGCAGTAAAAAACAAAAAACAAAACAAAACAAAAAACCAAAAAAACAAAAAACAAAAACAAAACAAAAAAAACAATGAAATCCAGTCATTTTCAACAAAATGGAGGAATCTGGAAAACATTATGCTGAGTGAAATAAGGCAGTCCAAAGGGACAAAAATATCTTATGTTCTCCCTGATCAGTGACAATTAACTGAGCACCAAAAAGGAAACCTGTAAAAGTGAAATGGATACTATGAGAAACAGTGACTTGATCAGCCCTTGTCCTGACTATTGATGAACATCTTAATACGTTATCCCTCTTAGTATTTTTTTTGTCTGTTCTACTTAATACTATTGGTTGAACTCTGTAATTAATGCACAGTTATTCTTTAGTGTTGAAACTTAACTGAAAAGTGATCCCTGTTAAATATAAGAGTGGGAATAAGAGAGGGAAGAGATGTACAATTTGGGACATGCTCAAGCTGACTTTCCACAAACGGTAGAGTTCGAAACATACCAGGGGATTCCAATTCAATCCCATCAAGGTCGCATGTACCTCTGGTGAAGTTTTAAAAGGACTGGTTCCTAAACACGTGGCTCTCTTGGCTCCTCTCTGTTGACTCTTCCCTTCTGCGCTCTCTCTTGGCTTCTCTCTTCTCTCCTACTTACTCTCTCTAGCCTTCTCTCCTCTCTCACTCCCCTCTCTCCTCTCTCTCCTCTTTCTCTCTTACTCTCCTTTTCCCTTTTTGCCCCTTCCCTCTGGTCTGCTGCTTTTTCCCCAATAAATTCTTTTCCTTACTCCAGTGTTCGGTGTGCTCTGTGATGGCTAACAGAAATATATAACACCCTCACTACTGCTAATTCCAGTGCCTTTTATATGCCCTTTCTCAACTATTTTTACATTTTTGTGTTTCCATTCTCTTCTTTCTGATCTGTGTCAGATGACAACATATTTTGTTCTCATATTTCCCAACTCCATTTTCCTACTGAAATTATTTCCGATAAAGCAAAAGAAAGGAGACATACTGAAGGGGTTCCCCTGTCTTTTGCATCTGAACCAAATCACCTGGAGAAGAAAAGTTCATAAGTATAGGTAAATTAGGTAGGATTCATTGTATTAATACATAGATTTAAGTGCGCTTAGACAGACCTGCCTGATATTTTCTACAGCTTTATAGACAAGTCATATTGTCTTGGCGGTTAGGCAGTAAGTGGTATGAAAACTATATTGGAAGCTAGAGAGATGGTGTTGTGTACTATAGATTGTTCATCAGTTGCAAAATATTTAATAAAATATTTCAACTGTGATATTTTAGAAAGCAGATAATTAGGATAACCGTATGTTCCAACTTGTTAATGTGGCATATTCTTACAAGGTTGAAGAAAAATCAGGCAGATAGTCATTTAAACAGCATTTCTTGAACAGAAACTTGGAAGAATGACTTGCATTTCTCTAAACATTAGAAGAAAAAAAAAACTATGTAGAATGTGCCTTAATGTGTTTATAACCTAGATAAAGACACTAATTGCCATAATAAAAATAGTACGATAAGAGCTAACTAGTGTTCTAAAAAAATCGCAATAAAGGGAAATGTGTGGGTTTATCACTTTCAGGTGAAAAGCGCAACAAATTTTTGTGAGTCTCATTAAAACTATTCATTCAGTTATTTTTCTCCAATGGTGGCACTTGGGAGAATCCCATTTCTCTAACTTCTTGAAATTTTGTGCTCTAGCACCACACTCAGCCAACCAAATGTGAATACTATGTATGCAATTTCCTGGTAGAAGTTTTCTTCACCAAGTGTGTGATTCCTACTTTATCCCCTTTGTCCATGTAATTGTGGAACCCTGTTGTCTTAGCCCATACTTCGGCTATGAAAAATTACCCGAGACTGGGTAATTTATAAAGAACATACATTTTATTTTTCACAGTTCTGGAGTCTGGAATTCTGAGATCAAGGTGCTGATGGGTTTGGATCTGATCCAGACCTGGCCTGTGCTGCTGTATGGGGATGCACACCGTGTTCCCACATGCAGGAGAGATGAAAAGGGCAAACTGGTTCCTGCAAGCCCTTTTATAAGACACCTAACCCCTCTGTGAGGGTGAAGTTCTCACAGCCTGACAACTTCCCAAAGGCCCCACCTGGGGATCCAGTTCAGTAGGAGTATTCCAGTCATAACATCTGTGTTCAAATGGGCATCCAACAGGTGGGGTTCTGCATTTCTTTGCTAGCTTACTAAGGTTTCAATGATAAAACATAATCAGTGGGGTGGCCTAAGCAACAGAAATCCGTTTTCCTTGAAAACCTGGATATGGGGAAGTCAAGATTTGGGTGCTGATGAGTTTTGGTTCACCTGAAGCCTGTCTGTCCTGATAACCTTCCCCTTGCCTCTCACACTCTTTCATGCATGTGCATCCTTTTATTTCTTCCTCCTCTTATGAGGACATCAGGCCAGTTGGATTAAGGCACATGTATGTGACATCATTCAAAGTTAATATGACGCAAATACAGTCACATCCTAGTGTATGCTGGGAGTTAACATTCTCACATAATCCTTAAGAAATCCCTAAGAAATAAGGATTAAGGCACATGTATGTGACATCATTCAAAGTTAATATGACGCAAATACAGTCACATCCTAGTGTATGCTGGGAGTTAACATTCTCACATACGGATTTCAAGGGGGCACAGTTCCATCCGTAGTAGTCTCTTACATGGTCAGAACTCTACTGCTAATCCCTAAGAAATAAGGACCAAGTGAGAGAAATGAAAGGATGTTCCATTAAACCATGGCTATTTCAGGGTTACTTTTAACCCAGAACATAAACCTGATCATTTTTTCCTCAGGTAGATGGTAGTATGTAGAAATTCGATGTTGCTATAAGAAAATCTAAAATTTGATTTTGTGGTTTCACAGATAGTAATGAAGCCACAATTGAAATCAGAGGGATGTGATGTTGAACTTATACTGGCAAAATTTTCATAAAAATTTTACCTGCCATGACTTATATTAAAGACAATTTAGGTGAATGCCAACCAAGTTCATTTAATACAGTCCTAGTTTGTATGTACATCCCAATGTTAATATTAAATCTTCCTTTTCCTTGTAGAAGTTTCCTGGTCTTGGAAATACATAGTATAATCACCTTCTAGGTAATTTACTAAGTAAATATTTACTTTTATTGGAAGAAGTCAAAAATAGAATATTAGTGCTACATGTGCAAAAAATTAAATCAACAGATAGACTCAGAAAGTAATCATCTATTTTCTGACTTCAAATATAATGATTAGACTTATTCCAGAAAGTCATGGCCTTGAAGTATCAGAAAATCCAGTTATTATAGACCAAGTCAGTTTGAGATAAAATTGAGAAATGCTTTAAGTTACCCAAGACCGATATGAAGGTTAAATTTAAAATAAAAACTTCTGCACCTCCTCTGAAAAATTGAATAAATTAATAACATTTCTGGTATAAAAGTCTCAAATGGGGGTGACATTGAGTATTACATATATGAAATGACAGCAATGAGACTAAATGAATTTTTTAAAATTACTTTATTACAGATGGCCCAAGTGCTTGGGCTCCTGCATGTATGTGTGAGACCTGAATGAAGCTCCTGGCTCCTGGCTCTGGCCTGGCCTGGCACACCACTGCCTGAAGCAGCCATTTTGGGAGTTAGCCAATGGATGGAAGATCTCTCTCTCTCTCTTTCTCTTTCTCTCCCTCTCTGTCTCTTCATCTCTCTCTTCTGTGTAACTCTTTCAAGCAAAAAATAAAATTCAAAAAATATTTACTAAACATAGCCAAGAAATAGTCAACATAGAATTAAGACTAAAAAAATGTGCAGGTATGGATTTCTGCTCATTGGAGATGAGCAGAGTTAAAAAGATTAGAAACCATCAGGTACCTGTATCTATATGGGCATGGGTAAAGAATTCACAGCTAGAAAATAAAAACAAAGACGTCCAAGAGCTAAACCAGCCCTGAAATCCCTAACCATCCTTTTGCTTAATAAATCAAAGATGTTGTTTTCCCCCAAACCTACTTTATATGTGTCCAGGAAGGGTAATAGAAATGAAGAATTCTACTGAGTATAGGGCCTAGGGTCAATTTTGAAACTTCTGTGGAAACCACAGTGCATTTTTATCTTTCAGTTTGATCCCATGACTAGATAATAATTTAGTTTGATGCCCATTAGGAACCTGCTTTCAAAAGGAAAAATATGTGATGAATATTTCTTGATAAATGGTCAGCTATGGTAGACACTTGGGCACATCCTAATTATCTTCTTTCCAAGCATTTGAGAACATTACATTCTATGTCCATATGAACTTTGTCCCATCAACATAAATTTCTTTGTCCTGTAAAAACTACTATTGGAAGTGGTAATATACTTTATATATCCATACATATTCTATTTTTTGTGCTTGTCAAATTATCTGTTATGATAACTTCCTTGATATGTTGCTGCTTGATAGATTGGAGGTAACATACATCATTAGGAGAATAAATAAATAATACACATAAAGTATATGACAGCACCTTTTACAGCGCTATACTTGAATACTTCACTGTATGTGAACACATAGGTATTTTTAACAATATAATAGGCAATATAGTCACATGGTTACTTTTCATAAGTATTCATTTTGCATTTTACATATTTTTGGTCTATTTGTATTTATTGTTTTATAAATTTCTATTCCTTTGATTCATCGACTGTCCTATTATAATAATAAGACTAAAAGCACATAGTTGTACTATAGTAACAGTCAAATGTTCAATTTCCAACTCTGTGTTGTAACATATTCTGTGTTGTTAGGTATTCTGCTTAAAATTTCTATGATCCTCAGATCAAAGTCATATAGGGACCCGAGGTAACAGATGTTTAACTTTAATAAATAGCTCATAGTCACCAAGGCAGGGGAAGGAAAAATGGTGCCCTGTGAACAGATTCTTAAAGCTCCCACTTGAAAGTATAATTCATGATCCCAACTTACATTTTAAGGAACAAATCTAGTCAGATGTCCACTTTCTTAAAACAGGAGGACATTAATGCACAATCTTATCAGATGCCCGAATCATTTGAACAGTGCTAGCAGTTACCACAATCAGATTTGGTATTACTGTTGTGGTATTGGGCTCAAAATACAGCATTTCTGAGTGAGGTGTTAGAGTCCTTCATGGTGGGGCGACCGGTGTGGTCTCTGCAGCGTATCTCCCTGGGACTTTCTTCAATTAGAGGCAGATTCATTAAAGATAGATGCTGCTTAAACCTGACTTAGACAATATCAAGTGGGAAAGTAGTCACAGTGTACCTACAGAAATAGTCATTTAGGAAGTGGGAAGATGTAGGACAAACAGTAGAAAATAGAAGATGTAAGTGAAGAGACAATCTACAGAATAGCAGAAAATTTTACCAGCTATATATCTGGTAAGGGGTTAACATATAAAATATATATGAAATTCAAATAACTAAATAGGAAGAAAGCAAATATCTTGATTAAAAAATGGGAAAATAGGGCAAGCATTTGGATCATTGGTTAAGATGGCACTTGGAGGCCGGCGCTGTGGCTCACTTGGCTAATCCTCCACCTGCGGCGCCGGCACCCTGGGTTCTAGACCCGGTTGGGGTGCCGGATTCTGTCCCAGTAGCTCCTCTTTGAGTCCAGCTCTCTGCTGTGGCCCAGGAAGGCAGTGGAGGATGGCCCAAGTGCTTGGGCCCGGCACCCACGTGGGAGATCGGGAGGAAGCACCTGGCTCCTATCTCCTGATCGACGCAGCACGCAGGCTGTGGCAGCCATATGGGGAGTGAACCAATGGAAGGAAGACCTTTCTCTCTGTCTCTCTCTCTAACTCTGCCTGTCAAAAAAAAAAAAAAAAAAGAAGAAGAAGAAGAAGAAGAAGAAGAAGAAGGCGGCGGCACTTGGAATATCCTCATTCCATATTGCAATCCTATCTAATTCATTCTGATCTAATTTCTCACAAGTGCATGCCCTGAGAGGCTGCAAGTGTTCATGGGTCCCTGTCACCTATGTGGGGGACCTGGATTGATTTCCAGTCACTAGGCTTCAACATGGTACAGTTCCTGCTATTTAAAGTATTTTGACAGTAAATCATGGATGTAAGATCTCTGTCTGTGTATGCCTCTCTCTCTCTCTCTCTCTCTCTCTCTCTCTCTTTCTCTCTCTCTCTCTGCGTCTCTATTCCTGTCTCTGTTTTTCTTTTTCTGTTTCTGTGCCCTTCAAATAAATAAAAAAATTAAAAAGTTACTCATTTAAAAAAAATGAGAAAAGGATCTGAGTAGACATTTATCAAAAGTAAACATGTAAATAGTCAGCAGGTATATGAAAAGATGATTAACACTACTACCCATCACCACAGTGAAACACCACCTCACACAAATTATATGACTGTTATCAAAAAGGCAAAGTAATAAGCATTAGAAAGGATCTAGAAAAGTAAACCCTTGGACACTGTTGTTGGCAATGTAAATTAGTGTAACTGTTAAGAAAAACAGTATGCAGATGCCTGAAAACATTTAAAAAGCAGAACTACTGTATAACCTTGCAATCTAATTATTACATGTACCTCCAAAGGAAATGAAATAAGTCTGTAGCAGAACTATGTGCAGTGTTGTGTTTGTTAAATCTATGTTTACTATAACTAAGATATGAAATCAACCTGAATGTCCATCAATGGATATATGAAAAAAGAAGATGTGGAATACTGTTCAACCAGAGAAAATGAAATGTGGCAACATGGTTGAACCTGCAGGATGTTTTGGTGAATGAAATATGCCAAGCAGACAATAAAGTATGATTTCACTTATACATGGATTCTAAAAAAGTTGATCCCATAAAAGTAGGGAATAGAATAGTGGTTACTCAAGGCTGGAATGATTGGAGGAAATGGAGCTGAGAAAAGATGTTAGTCAAAAAAAATTTTAAAAATTCAGTTAGGAGGAAGGAACAAATTCAAGTTATTTACTGTACAATATGGTAACTAAAGTTAATAATACATGAGGTTATTTAAAAAGTGTATGAATTTTGAAATCCATATGTATAGATTTTTTCATAATATGTGTTTTCCTTGAATTTTTAAGCCTGTTTATATTCTTTTTTTTAATTAAACTTTTATTTAATGAATATAAATTTCCAAAGTACAGCTTATGGGTTACAATGGCTTCCCCCTCCCAAAACTTCCCTCCCACCCACAACCCTCCCCTTTCCCACTCCCTCTCCTCCTCCAATCACATCATGATTCATTTTCAATTCTCTTCATATACAGAAGATCAGTTTAGTATATACTAGGTAACGATTTCAACAGTTTGCCCCCACATAGCAACACAAAGTGAAAAAAAATACTGTTGGAGTACTAGTTATAGCATTAAATAAGAGTGTACAGCACATTAAAGACAGAGATCCTACATAATATTTTTTTAAAATTAATTAATTTTCTATGCCATTTCCAATTTAACACCAGGTTTTTTTTTTTCATTTCCAATTATCTTTATATACAGAAGATCGATTCAGTATATAATTAGTAAAGATCTCATCAGTTTGTACCCACGCAGAAACACTAAGTGTAAAAATACTGTTTCAGTACTAGTTATAGCATCACTGCACATTAGACAACACATTAAGGACAGACTCTAGATGTACATTGTAATACTTTATCCTTTTTAGTATTTGTTGTTGTTTTTGTTGTTGTTGTTCTAGTACTAGTGGTTGAACTCTGTAATTAACACACAATTATTCTTAGGTGTTTAAATTTTAACTGAAAGGTGATCCCTGTTAAATTTAAGAGTGGAAAAAGAGAGGGAGGAGATGTACAATTTGGGACATGCACAATCAGACTTGCCCCAAATGATGGAGTTAGAAATGTGCCAGGGGATTCCAATACAATCCCATCAAGGTGGCATGTACCAATGCCATCTCACTAATCCAAGTGATCAATTTCAGCTCACATTCGATGGCTCTGATAGGTCTAAGAATCAAAGAAGACCTAAATGTCTCTTCAATAAATTAAAAACTTTCAAAATTATTTAATGCATGTAACAGATGTAAATTATATTTAGAATACACTTCTGAGTATCGAACATAATATAAAACACTACCCAAAATTTATTGAAAGCTAAAGCAAAATATACCAAACTAATTCTTCAGAAAGCACCAAACACTTTTTACTAGAAAATTCTTGGGAAAATTAAAATGATTTAAAATAAAAAGCAATTGAAATCACCATAGCTACATAGTAAGAATGACATGAGAAACTCATGTTTATGTCAAATAAAGCCCTCACAGGGCTTATTTTCTCCAATCTGCTTTGTATTCTCTAGCTGCCAAAATTTTATTTCAACAGCCAATTGGTTCTAATTGAAAGATGTCCTTAGCTCTCCATTCTAGCCTATGGGTTAATTTAGTTTGTTATGAGTCTATACAAAGCTGTCCTATTCATAATCCTTTCTATTCAGAACTTTGATTTATGATCTGAATTAGAATCTGAAATGAGAAAGGCTCTCACACAAATTCAGTGCCTGGATGCTGCAGGAACAGCTCAGTCAAGCACCAGAACTTGCACTTTCAAAATAGTCATCAAAATGCCAATTATTTGATCCAATAAACAACAAGCAGAGACAGGAAAATTATTCATATGAGAAGCGAGTCTGATGAAAGTCAATTTACAGAATAGAACAATAAAAAATCTGCAATAGACCCTTACACAAAACTCCCAGTAGATTAATATATTCTGTAGTTCATACAAATATGAATTTTTTAGCATTCAGAAACCACTTTTACAACCAAACCAATCACGCCTTTTCAAAATTTTTATTCTCTTCTTTGGTTTCCTTTCCATCATGTACTCTCTTATAAGATTACCTTTGAAAATGTTTTCTAGAATATTCACTGTTTCAGTCCCCTTTGCCATCTCTAGAAGATGGGTTTGCCACATTTGCACATGTCATTTATTTACTGATATCCACCACTGTTTACTTTGTGCACAGCACAGAACATGTGGACGTTTGTTAACTATTCTAAAGAAAATCAATGTCTTTTTTATTTATTCTTAACACAGATGAGAAAAGCTTTTCTGGGAAAACATCATTTGTGTCTCTGATGATTTTTATATCCTCACAAATGCGTCTTTATTTCTATATCCTTCTATATATTAATGCGAATATTTTATAATTGCTGGCATAATTCAAATAATCTTAGTAATAAAGAATATTTCTCTATCTCCCCAGCGTAGAATACCCAAGAATTCTATATCCCTGATAGAAGCCCAACATGTCCCCATTCCCAAACATTTAATGAATTTACCAGATCTGGCTAACCAGTGCAGGGTCTTAGTCCACCCGTACAGGATGGACTGGGTCCGAGGAAAGGTAAGTGTGCCGCTCGCCCGTTCCCCAGCCTCCCGATCCCGGAGACAGTCAGACGCAGCGGGGAGCCAAGTCTAGTAGCAAGAACTCCTTTACTTTGTGTGTAACAATACCTTTTATAGCACGAAACTGCAGAGTCATTGAGTCAGGGCTAAGGACCAACCAATCACTTAACAAATCACCTTCCATGAATTCATGGGGATTTCTATAGGACTAGCCATATGTCTATACACTTGTTACTAGTTTTGTTACCTCCCCTGATGTTGCGCAGCCAATTAGTTTTAGTGGTAAACAACTTTGGATTCCGCCCATCTTACTTCCTCTGGGCGCCATCTTACTTGGCTCCCTGCGGCTTGGGCGGGGGTACCCGGGGGCAGCTGCGCATGCGGAGCCCCCCGGCCTGGCCTGGCCACGCCATGGCTGCGATCATGCCCCGCAAACCAGTACTCATATTTTCTCTTAAATGAAGTTGGGAATTCCGCTAGTGCTCTAGCTGTGGGTTGCTATGCATAAGACCTACTCCCAGTGCTGCTCACAACAAGGGATCATCCTCCTTAGCGTTCAGAGCCACCAATATTGACCTTCACTTTTGATGCCAATTCCTGCTCATTCACTAAAACCGCTTTGAGCCAAAGGCACTCACTGAAGCTGCCACTGCTATCAAAACGCACTTGCTGAATATGCAAGCCTTGCTCTGCTATATTATCATTGTGGCCACCAGTTTTAGAACTAGCATGCGTATTGATAGTACTAGCTCTGTTTCTAGCTGTTATTGATTCAAAGTAAATTAATAGTGTGCTAATACCAAGCAGCACTTAATCCTGTCTGGTGAAGAAAGTGCAATCCTTTGTTCTCTAGACTCGAAGCGATTAGGATTCATATCTGCAAGCAATAAAGGGTGACTGGGTTACTAAGCAGGAAAATAACTTGAAAGGATACAGGAGCAGCTCACAAAATTTTTGAGGGGCTTAGAGAACAAGGTTTCAGGCTACATCTCTAGAAGCGTCCTAAAGCAGCGTAAAACGTTTATCTTTGAGAAGAATGATGCTCTGGCTGCTGAGATCTAGATGCTGGCATTTTCCATTGCTTCTATTCATGCAAAAGAAACCAGACTTTACAGTGACTGCTACTGTGGGTATAGAGCTATAGGGAGGGAGAGAGGCGGGGAGAGAGGTGGGGGGAGAGAGAGAGAGAGAGAGAGAGAGAGAGAGAGAGAGAGAGAGAGGCCCCTTGTCCCATGTGAGTCTGATGACAGAGTAATAAAGCTTAGCTTATCTGCCTGCACTTTGACTGCAGTAGAAGCTGAGAAGATTAGCTTTCTATAGATATAAGTATTGCTTCCTCAAGAAGACGCATCAACTAGAAAACTCTCCTATATGAAATGACAATCAACAGCTGGGTGTCCAAAAGAAACAGCTGTGTTCCAATATATATGAAAAGGCTTCCTTATTGTTCTCCTTTTATGTCAGTATCAGACATATGAGGAAACTGGTATATCCACATAGATCTCAGCAAAGTTTCCTTTTCATAGTAGAAGAAAATATTTTGAGTTGCAGGCTCAATTTTCTCTCAAAACCACTTGATGCGTAGCATCCTATATCATTGTTTTTGGACTCGGCAAGTACGTCTTCCTCTCTTTACAGATTCCAAATTTCCTGCCCAAAGAGTTTTCTGGAATGGTCTTTACTCAGAGGAACTTCCAAATACACAGTAATAAATATATTTAAGTTCAATAGTTCCATGTTGCATTTGATATTATGGTTTAATGATTAAGTATTTTCCATGACTAAGTATACACTTATACATTTCTTGGGTGATAATTTATTTACATACAGTTTTACGTTCTCCCCCATTTATGTTATCTTGCCCTCTCTAGGAATGTACTGTGTAAGAAAAAAAAGTGTGCACATGTACACTCGTGCAGAAAACTACTAGAAATAAACTCAATATTTGTTCACTATTAGTAGATACTGAGATATAACCACTCTCAGCTGCTTTTTTCTCCACCAGAGGTATTATAGTATATAAAAATAAAAGTATATAATGGAATAAAAATGGAAAAAATACAGAATTAGTTATCAGTAATCAGCTAAGTTATCAAATAAAGCTATATCCTGAGAAAGTTAGGAGTCACTGTGCATGAGTGTAAAGGAAACTGAAAATAGATCCTTATAAAAAATAAGAGTAGGAATAAGAGAGAGAGAGTAGAAAGTAGGGTGGGAATGCAGACAGGAGGGAGTGATAGGTTGGAAAGAATAGCTATGTTCCTGGATTTGTATATATGAAATGCATGCAGATTGTATACTTTAAATAAACTTTGAAAATGCACAATACAAAGCACACTTATATTTGTTATGTTGAGTATAGGGAAGAAGCATGGGTATTTTCCATTTATGAGAAAGAAGGGTTAACAGTCACCACATTTAAGCTTACTTAGGACTTCTGCCTTGGCCAGTCTAGTTAAGCTAACAGGGCTCTAGCGTATCTGTCTTGATCTTGTGCTATAAGGAACTGCCATTTTAACACAGCACTGAAACTAAAAGCTTTCATGATACCATTGCCTCTGTTTTGAAATTTCTTGCCTATCCCAAATTTAAGCAGGGTGAGTTCTTTTCTCAACCTGAAATCTGTATATCATATCTACTTTTCTCAACATCACGGATTATAGGTGGAGGCAGCTAGAGCAATTACACACGAACTAAAAATAGTTGGAAGACTTAAACTTAAAATAGTCTCTCCAGAAATGAGGAGATTCTTAATGAAGAAGGGAGTGAAACGTTGCGGTTACACAGGCACTAGAGAAATTCTTCAGATCTGACTGCAGTCACAGTGCAAGTCAGCACCAGTTCTCTTTTTTCTTATCTACTCTCTAGAAAATCTGGGCAAGTTTATGAAGGTTAACTCATACAGGAACAAATCCTTAGCTCCTAATGCAAAACACAAAAGGCCATCCAGTTTTTACTGTTCTTCCCAAGAAAACTGATGTGCCTGGGTAGCAGAACTGGGCAAGTAGATACCCAAAACTACCTGATGAAGGATACTGGGCAGAGCTGTGAGCAGGATATTCAGTGACAGCCACTCTCCAGTTAGAACACCAGACCTGAATCAACAGGAGATTTTTCTCTCAATCTGGAAAAAGCAGACACTTGTGGGGAAGCTGGAAATTCTGACCCTAAAATCTCACTTCTGTGAATATGGGAAATATTGTTGGTAACCTAAGCAACATCCATGAATCTTCCACCATCTTTCCTGATAGAACTTTCACTTCACCCCTGTGTTTACCCCTCACAAAGTAGCTAAGTTGTACAGAGGTAAGTGTTCCCATCCCAGGCCCGTAGATGGGATCTTAATTGGTTTAAACCAGGAGTCTGAAACCATGGTGAGTGGGCCAAATTTGATCTGTCACTTCATTTAAAAAATACATTTTGTTGTAAAATAGTCCATTCTATTTCTTAAATTAATTCCTGTGCTTGCTTTTACAATATAATGGCAGAGTTGAGTAGTAATGGCAGATTCCATCTGCCTGTAAACCCTAAGATACTTGCTCTGTGACCTTGACAGGGAAATTTGCCAACACCTGATGCCAATCGGCCATGCAGATCTTGTCCCTTACAAGTAATGTGTTTAGGGATAAGCATGGGCAGGTGATGAATTTCTAGCCAAAAGACATGAGAAAAAGTCTCTGAAAATTGGTAATATTTTCCTGTGAAAACAAAAAGAGTACAGAAAAATACAAGAAATAAATCATTTATTCTGTATCTAGATACCGTCATGTCTAGATATAGTGCTTATAAAACATCTGGGGAAGGAGAAAGCTGCTGACTCTTCCCATTACAGAGTCTCTCCAAGTAGGAGTAAAGTCCAGATACAAGACATTTTTATTGAAAACCAAGGCGCCTATTTATGTACGACTTGCCCTGTGATACATTTCTTCACCATGCGATTACACTGTGCTTGGACTTTCTATTGGACCATACAGACGGAACACACCCTACACACACACACATGCACACACACACACCCCAAATAGAGACGTGTATTACTGCCTTGTGTGAAAGAAAGATATCCATCTTCTGTCACCCAGAGAAACAGACACAGAGAACATGTTCTAAAGTTGTCAGTGTAGATGGAATAGAATTAGCAGTGGGAGGAAGCACAATCTCCCCATAGCACATCACTCCCGGAAGTGAGGTTGCTTTACTCATCCTTTATGTAAGCTGAGAAAGGACTTCACTGTGAAGTTTATCTTACAGGGGATACCGTGCTAAGAATCACACCCCTGTACATTTTATTCAAGGAACATACAAATAAGCAGCCATACATGCAGGGAACAAATGCCTACATCTGTTGGGAAATCTACAAGTCTGAATCGCACGACCACTTCTAACTTATTTCAGAGCTTTAGGCCAGTGTCTAATATAGTGTCAAGAAGCATAAATCTAAGTATGTAAAAATCATAAATCCAGTTGATAAGTTGTTAGTATATTTTATCTTCTTCCTTTGAAAAAAATACAATTCCATAATGACCTATAAAATGGTTGAAATCCTTAGATGTCTGGGGATCCATGACATACTATGGAAAATAAACACACCCTGTCTGTTTCAGCTTATGACACTATGCTTCTCCTGCTACAAGAGTGTGAGGTCACATAGCATGGAATGCTGGACTCCCAGATGTTTGGAGCACATCGTAGGAGAAGCATACTCCAGACCTCTCACTTCACACATGGAAGCACTTGCAAACAGATGCCCAGGTGAGGGGCAGATAGGGCAGAGGCCAGGAAAGGAGCTCCTTTTCCTGAATGTGAGGTTACTCTCTGATAGAGACAATGAGCTTGTGCCTTAACTGTGGTGAGATTACTATTTGTCCGTACTCTGAAAAAGGTCAAGGAACAGAACATCTGTGAAGCTAGAGTAAAATGAAAAGTGAGATAATAAAGTGAGATCCCAATGTATACTACTGATAGAGACAGAAGTAGTATTTTAATAATCATAGAGGACATTGAGGCATACCACAGTTGCTATATCTACTGTACACCAGCATATACTGAAACAAATTATACATATTGAGGAGGAATTATTCCAAGTCAACTCCAAAATATCAGTGTTAAATACAATTTTATTTTAAATGTGAACTACATATGGGGAGAGAATTTGGTGCAGACTTTCTCTCTCTCTCTCCCTCCCCCCTTCAAATAAAATGAAAATAATTAAATACAGTAATACATTAAAGAAACAAAGAACTTTTTACTCTTTTTAAGGAAACTGCTTTCAATGAATCTTGAAATTTCATTGTTGACCTGTTTATTATGTCTTCCCTGCACATTAGGAAAGTGGATAGTCATATTAACAGTCTCTTTTTAATTCCAGTACTATGTTCATATGTTCAAAATATAATTTCTATAGCACAAGAGCAATTTTGCATTTTGAAAACTGGAAAATATTGCTATATTAGAGAAAACTGGATACTTATGTGAAAGAGCCTTATTTCCTGGAAAAAAAGGTATAATATCAAGATGTCTCTGTGGTGCTGTGTACAGAAACAGAAGGTGCTGTTTGTTAGCCAGAGAAATGCTTCGTGATCAACAAAATGTTTAAAAAAATCAAGCCTTAGATTTCTCTTAAAATATAAGCTGTATAAATACAATACTCTAACCTGATGGAAAGAAAAATATATTGTTCTGCCAGATGCCAAAATGAAGCTGCCTCAGTATGTTTTCTTCCATTACTTAACTTGCATGAATTTTACTGCTACTTTATACTCGTATTTATCTCACAGGTAGCTGTTTTATTTATTGTCACTCTGCCACAGCTGCTAATTCTGAAAACATAGAAATGTTAGAATAGCATTCCAGGGGAGGTCCTGCCTAATATATTTGAGGTGAGTCAACCTAACAATATATGAATGTGATGGTAGTTGAAATATTTCATCCTAAGCTGCCTATTATTGAATTAGAGCATTTAATTATCAATGGGACATTATTTATTTTGGGGATACCATTGTTCAGCAAGCCTAAACAATGTAATGGCAAATCTTTATTAAAGATTTGCACTTAATCATGTACATACTCATTATATTTGAAAAAGCACCAAACGATATCACAAAATCAATATGAATTTGACATTTCCTAGAGTTTAGAAACTTGTAATAGTTTGATAGAGGCCATATTTTGAGTTTTTATCTTCAATCTTCCATCCTATTTTATCATAAAATACAAACTCAATTGCATTGTATCAATGAACATGATATTAATTAACTTCAGTTGGTTGCATCATGAAAAATAAGGGATGATAACCTAATCAAAAATTAATACTATTACAAAATTGTATTGTAGAATTCCTATCCCTTAGTTTTGGAAACAAAGATATGAAAGAATGAAAAGGGTGTTTGATCTACTTTTTAAGCCAGTGGCTGTGGTGCCTGCTTCCCATATCAGAGTGCCTGGATTTGAGTCTTGGCTTCCTCCCTGATTCCATCTTCCTGTTAATTTGTGACATATAAGTCAGCAAGTGATGACTCAAGTAGTTAGGTCCCTATCAGTTGGGGAACTAGATTGAGTTACTTGATCTTAGCTTTGGCCACTGGCCCATCAACACTGGAGGAATTTGGAGGAATGCACCAGTGTATAGGGTCTTTCTCTCTCTCCCTCAAAAACAAATTAAGTAATTAATATTAAATGTTTTTAAAAGATTTTGAAGGAACATCATCCCCTACCCTTACAATGAAAAATGAGTTTTTGAACACAAAGAATAAAGACTGCTCCAGAACAGTCAAATGACTAAAAATTTAAGTGGAGATGGCACTGATGGAGGATAGATGTTAGAATCTGGCTGCCTCTGAACATATTCAACTGCAAAGTAGTAAGAATAATTCTACTGAGTAATTTATAAATTGACAAAGAACAAGTGTGAGCTAATAGAACCTTTTAAAAGTTTTAGAAATCTCACAAAGTGAAAAAAAAATACTGTTGGAGTACTAGTTATAGCATTAAATAAGAGTGTACAGCACATTAAAGACAGAGATCCTGCATGATATTTTTTTTAAAAATTAATTAATTTTCTATGCCATTTCCAATTTAACACTAGGTTTTTTTTTTCCATTTCCAATTATCTTTATATACAGAAGATCGATTCAGTATATAATTAGTAAAGATCTCATCAGTTTGTACCCACGCAGAAACACAAAAGTGTAAAAACACTGTTTCAGTACTAGTTATAGCATCACTGCACATTAGACAACACATTAAGGACAGATCCCACATGGAATGTAAGTACACAGTGATTTCTGTTGCTGACTTAACAATTTGACACTCCTGTTCATGGCGTCAGTAATCTCCCTAGGCTCTAGTCATGAGTTGCCAGGGCTATGGAAGCCTTTAGAGTTCGCTGACTTTGATCTTATTCCGATAGGGTCATAGTCAAAGTGGAAGTTCTCTCCTCCCTTCAGAGAAAGGTACCTCCTTCTTTGATGGCCCCGTTCTTTCCACTGGGATCTCACTCACAGAGATCTTTCATTTAGGTCTTCTTCTTTTTTTCTTTTCCATGGTATCTTGGCTTTCCATGCCTACAATACTCTCATGGGCTCTTCAGCCAGATCTGAATGCCTTAAGGGCTGATTCTGAGGCCAGAGTGTTGTTTAGGACGTCTGCCATTCTATGAGTCTGCTGTGTATCCCACTTCCCATGCTGGATCTTTCTCTCCCTTTTTGATTCTATCAGTTAGTATTAGCAGACACTTGTCTTGTTTGTGTGATCCCTTTGATTCTTAGACCTATCAGAGCCATCGAATGTGAGCTGAAATTGATCACTTGGACTAGTGAGATGCATTGGTACATGCCACCTCGATGGGATTGTGTTGGAATCCCCTGGCACATTTCTAACTCCATCATTTGGGGCAAGTCTGATTGTGCATGTCCCAAATTGTACATCTCCTCCCTCTCTTTTTCCACTCTTAAATTTAACAGGGATCACCTTTCAGTTAAAATTTAAACACCTAAGAATAATTGTGTGTTAATTACAGAGTTCAACCACTAGTACTAGAACAACAACAACAAAAACAACAAAAAATACTAAAAAGGATAAAGTATTACATTGTACATCTAGAGTCAGGACAAGAGCTGATCAGTTCATTGTTTCTTATAGTGTCCATTTCACTTCAACAGGTTTCCCCTTTGGTGCTCAGTTGTCATTGATCAGGGAAAACAAATGATATTTGTCTCTTTGGGACTGGCTTAATTCACTCAGCATGATGTTTTCCAGATTCCTCCATCTTGTTGCAAATGACTGGGTTTCATTTTCCTTAACATCTTACAGGATCACTCTTTGGTAAACTAATTGCTCACAGAAAAGATGTAAAATAATCTTTTAAACTTATTTTATTGATTTAACCAGTAGAGTTGGGAGGGTAGAAAGAGAGAGAGAGAGAGAGATCATCCATCTGCTGGTTCACCCCCTAAATGTCTACAATGGCTGTGGCTGAGCCAGGCCAAAGCCAAGAGCCAGTGGCTTCATCCAGGTCTCCCACATGGGTGCAGGGACCCAAGCACTTGGGCCATCCTCTCTTGCTTCCCCAGGTTCATTAGCAGAGGACTGGGTTAGAAGTGGAGCAGCCCAGGACTTGAATGGACACCATATGGGATGTCAGTTCTCAGGCAACAGGTCTACTATCTATGCCATAGTGTTGGCCTCTAAAATAATCTTAAAAAGTAAAAACTGTGGGGGCTGGCACCATGGCACAGTAGGTTAATCCTCCATCTGTGGCACTGGCATCTTATATAGGTGCCGGTTCTAGTCCCGGTTGCCCCTCTTCCAATCCAGCTCTCTGCTGTGGCCTGGGAAGGCAGTAGAAGATAGCCTAAGTCCTTGGGCCCCTGCACCCACATGGGAGACCTAGAAGAGACTCCTGGCTCCTGGCTTTGGATCGACACAGCTCCAACCATTGGGGCCTTTGGAAAGTGAACCAAGAGAGTGAACATAGAGACCTTTCTCTCTGTCTCTCCCTTTCACTGTTTGTGATTCTACCTCTCAAAAAAATAAATAAAAATCTTTTTAAAATTTTTAAAAAGTAAAAACTGTGGCATAGGATTAAGAGAGAGAAATAGAAGCCTAAAGAAGGAGCAAGGAGTTCTGTCTGATCTGCCTTTCCTGTCTGCTATGAAAAAAGTCCTGGAAGGGGCAACAAATGCTACAAGACATTCGTGAGAGCTCATTGGGCCGAAGGAGAATGGAAGGCAGTGGAGCTTATTTCTGGGGAGGAGTGAGTGTATGTGTTTGGCCCAGTTGGAGAGGAGATGGGGGAAACAAAATTTCTATGTTCAGACCCAGAGACACACATACCTAATTCAGAGCTAGTAGAACCACAGAGAAAGCACCTTGCCTCCATTCCTAGCTGCCAGGGTCACATGCTTAGAGCAACGAGTAACAGTGGGAAACTGCAGAAAAATGGGGGAGGGAGCATAAGAACATAGGAGGAGACCCAATCTGAAGCTCAGTGAGAAGGATTTAAAAATCAGAAGCAGTCATTGCTCTGATGGAATCAGCTCCATGCTAAACAAACAGAACATGAAAACTATGGTACAAGGAGAGTAATCATAGCGACAACAGACATAATCCCAGAATCATTCCTAAGTAGATAATCTGAAACATCTCCTTACAGTAAATGCATAGCAGAAGTACAGGCAGGTCTACTTCTGAGCATAGGAGTTATGCACCTTAATTTCCAATTTTCTATCCAAAATAGCCAACTTTCACACAAAAATCACAAGACAAAAAAGCAAGAAAAAGCACATTCATAAGAGACAAATTAATCATGAAAATGAGACACAGATAGAACATGGATGTTGGAAATTTCAGACTGGGAATTTAGAGGAACTCTCCCTAATGTGAGAAATGTGTTGATCCCTCTGAACTAACCTTACTAAGCTCTGGGGCTCCTCCCTGGAGTGACAGTCAATCCCGGTGCTCCTCCCAACCACTACACAAGACTTTCACCTTAAGAAGGAAACAGAGATCTGACCATTTTAAAAGCTGAAAACTGAAGGGAGAAAAGAAGAAGACACAGCCATATCCAATGTTTCTCATAAGCACATATTAAATATCCATAAGAAAATTATAGCAAACTTCCTCTAACAGTTTATAAAACCAAAATCATCCAACCAAGTGAGATATAGCCCAAGAAAATCGACTCATTAAACACTCAAGAATCAATGAGATGCTTTATCATATTTAAAGACTTGAGAGGGTTGGCCGGCGCCCCGGTTCAATAGGCTAATCCTCCGCCTGAGGCACCGGCACCCCAGGTTCTAGTCCCAGTCAGGGTGCCAGATTCTGTCATTGTTGCCCCTTTTCCAGTACAGCACTCTGCTGTGGCCCAGGAGTGCAGTGGAGGATGTCCCAAGTGCTTGGGCCCTGCACCCCATGGGAGACCAGGAAAAGCACCTGGCTCCTGGTTTTGGATCAGTGCGGTGCACTGGCCGCAGTGGCCATTGGAGGGTGAACCAATGGCAAAGGAAGACCTTTGTCTCTCTCAAAAAAAAGACTTGAGAGGGGCCTAGCACTTTGGCATTCTAGGTTAAGCCTCTGCCTACAGTGCTGGCACCCCATATAAGCACTGGTTTAAGTCTCAGCAGCTCCATTTTTGTTCCAGCTCTCTGCTAATGGCCTAGGAAAGCATCACAGGATGGCCAACTACTTGGGTCCCTGCACCCACATAAGAGACCTTGAAAAGCTCCTGGCTCCTGGTTTTGGATCATCCCATCTCTGGGTATTGTGGCCATTTGGGGAGTGAACCAGAAGATGGAAAACCTCTCTGTCTCTCTTTCTCTGTTTGTTTCTCTCTCTCTCTCTCTCTTTCTCTAACTCTACCTCTCAAATAAATAAATAAATCTTTAAAAGATAAAGACTTAAGGAGAAAAAATATATAATGGTAGATGTACATTACACAGTTGACAAACTCCTAGCTATTCACAATAAAAACTCCCTTAAGCAGGTTAATAAACAAAAACTTTCTTAAAGTGATAGGTGTTTTCTATAAAAGACTTAGAACCTGCACAGTACTTTATGGTAAAGAACAAAATGAATTTCCCCTAAAACTGGAACAAAGTAAAGATATCCCCTCTTGACATTTCTAAATGCACTTTATAGGAAATTTCAGCCAGCACAATAATGTAAGGAAAATAAGTATCATTTCTCTACACTACTAGAAATCGAACAGAATTCAAAATAGAAGACAAACAAAATAGTTGTTATAATTACATCAAAAAAATGAAATACTTAGAGAAAAACATAATGAAAGTTATACAGGATCTATATGTTGAAAACTACAAATAACTAGCATAGAAATAAAAATTGGAGAGATAAACCATGTCTTCTAACAAGAAGGAATATAAATGAATAAACAATGCAACAGCGTGAATGAAAACTAAGTGTATTTTGCTAAGTAAAAAAGAAGCTTAACAAAAATTACTAAGTAATATGCTATTCCATTTATATGACTGTGGTAGTTGGCAAAATAAATTCGAAGAGGAAGAATTGGAAATTGTTTATGAAAGGATAACGTGGGGAGATTTTTGATGAGAAAATCTCATATAGAGCTCTCGTGGTCAACACATGACTTTTTGTTCTTGGCACAATCCATGTAACTGTGCAGAAAAAGAATTCAATTTTGTTGTATTAAATTTCTTATAAAAAAACTCAACCAGGGGTCATGGTGTTTTAGGATGTAATACTGTGACAAGTACAATCTAACCACATTAGACATGAACAAAACGGCTGTACTGAACAAGATGTAGAAGAAAGGAGCTGGCTTATGAAACACAAAGAGACAGTGTTAGGAGGCAACATAGCTGAAGTCAAAAGGAAAGTTACACAAATAAATCTATCTGGAATTCTATCTATTTAATTTACAAAAATAAATTTATCTGTAATATGGCTTTAAAATTCTGAGTCTGTTTTCATATTATATTTGAACAAATAGTAAATAGTTACATTGTAAGTAATGAAAGTCACGTTTTTCACAGTTTGAAAATAAAATTAACAAAACATAAAATGGAAGAGGCTAGAAAGAAACTTCTGCTCTCGAATGGAGTACAAGTTACTTATACAGACTCATTTGAAAGACATACCTATAGACCTATAGATTCAGAAATAAACACACATGTGTGTATATGCTTTGTATACGTGAGTTTCTTAGCATTAACCACTGAAAGGGGTAGAAACCATTACATTCAGTAATTAACAAAATAGCACCCAGAACCCAAATAGTTTCTAAACATCATTGTCCAATAAAAGGAATCAGAAATCTTTGGAGAGTTGCTCATTCCAGGGCTGGTAAAGGAGAAATCCAAGATAACCCCAGAGCATCTTGTAGGTTCCATGTAGTCGTGTAGTAAGAAAGTGCTGTATACAAAAAAGAAAGAGGGGACAGTGAGGGAGGGGTAGGGGAGCAGAAATAAGGACAGAAGAAAAGAATGATGGATTGAAGGGAAGGAAGAGCAGATGGAGGAAGTGAAGAAAAAGTGGGTGCCTATTGAAAGACTGCCATAGATAACTTGAAAGACCTCCCAACAGCCACACAATTTACAAAACAGGGCTGTTAAAATAATAGGTCTTATATTAAACTAGAACCCAAGAATATATAATAGATATCCTTACCCCCATGGTGCTATAAATAAATACTAAATAAAAGGAGGAGAAGTGCAACACTTCGCCACAGAATTCCAACTATTCTACATGGAAGCCACAAGGAAATTAGAAAAACAACATTAAAGCACAAGGGCAGGAACAGGCACTGTCAAGACTAATTTAGCATCTATTTAAAATGCTAGATTTAGTGCATGAAAGTTGAAGCAGGGTTAAGATATTTGCATAGATTCATTGCATATCTTCCATATTTGGTGACTACTATTTATTTAGTTGAAAAAGCATGATGACACAGAGAGACTCACTCACCAAATGGTTGCAATAGCTGGGGCTCAGCCGGGCTGAAGCCAAGAGCCTGGAACTCCATCCAGGTATCCTACCTGAGTGGCAGGGGCACAAGTGTTTAGTTCATCTTCCGCTGCTTTCCTAGGTGCATTGACAGAGAGCTGGATGGGAAGCAGAGCAGCCAGGACTCAAACTCGTGCTCTGATACAGAATGCCAACATTGCAAGCGGGGACTTCATGTGCTTGTGTCACAAAATAGGTCCCAGTTTCCTCGTTTTGATAAATACATTATGATTGGGTGAGATAAGAACGTAAGGGCAAGCTCGGTGATGATTTAAATAGCAAGTCTCTGAAATCTCTGCAGATCCTTCTTGTACTGTTTGTACACTTCTTCTGCAGTTATGAAATTATGTAAAAAAATTTTTTTTTGACAGGCAGAGTGGATAGTGAGAGAGAGAGACAGAGAGAAAGGTCATCCTTTTAGCCATTGGTTCACCCTCCAATGGCCACTGCGGCCGGCGCATCGTGCTGATCCGAAACCAGGAGTCAGGTGCTTCTCCTGGTCTCCTATGTGGGTGCAGGGCCCAAGCACTTGGGCCATCCTCCACTGCCATCCCAGTCCATAGCAGAGAGCTGGCCTGGAAAAGGGGCAACCGGGATAGAATCCGTTGCCCCAACTGGGACTAGAACCCGGTGTGCTGGCGCCGCAAGGCGGAGGATTAGCCTGTTAAGCCACGGCGCTGGCCAAAAATTTTTAAAATATCATGTAAGACTTGGGGCCGGCTCGGTGGCTCAGTAGGTTAATCCTCCACCTGTGACACCAGCATCACATATGAACGCTGGTTCAAGTCCCTGCTGCTCCTCTTCCATTCCAGCTCTCTGCTATGGCTTGAGAGAGCAGTTGAGGATGACTCAAGTCCTTGGGCCCCTGCACCAGTGTGGGAGACCCATGTGTGCTCCTGGCTCCTGGCTTTGGATTGGCGCAGCTCCTGCCATTGTGGCCATTTGGAGAGTGAACCAGCGGATGGAAGACCTCTCTTTCTGTCTCTCCCTGTCACTGTCTGTAACTCTACGTGTCAAATAAATAAATTAATTAAAAATTATATAGGACCTAAAACACTTGCAGTATTCACTGAGTGAATGAAGGAGCTAAGTTGAACAAAGTTGTTAGACTTAACACCTCTTCTGTATAAATTCTCCTGTTTACATCCATAACAACGAAACCAGTTAATTCATTTCTTTCTTAGTGGTATTTTGCTGATCTAGGTATTTTTCTCCAAATAAAGTTGAAATTTCTTGCTGAAAAAGGAAAACAAGGATATTCAAAAACAATTTAATATTCTGACCTTACTTATTTATCTCGCATCTGTTCCGCGACTCACTAAATCTGAAATTGTTCTTGACTCTACAATAGCTTTTCAGAAAATTTGTCTCAGGACTCTGTGATTCCTAGAGTCTCAATATTCAAAAGTAAGTCAAAATCTCTGCCCAGATTAGCTAATGCTTGAAGTTATCTAGCAAGCATCAACTTCTACTGAAAATTACAAAACAGTATGTACTGTGGTGAGCATTTGACCAGCAGGTCCTCTTATTACCCTTGTTTAAAATATGAAGAATCTAAGGCTCAGAGAGACTAATTTGACCAATTTTCCATTACTCTTTTTAGCGGCAGTAATGTGTGCCCTACATTATAGTACCTCTAAGTCAATCACTTTATGTTTCAGCTATTGGAAACGATGTAGTATTTATGACTGCAGCATTTGCTTAAATGTACTTGATATAGATAGAAGTTGCTGTGTCTTTATATAGTCTAATAAAACTTTAGAGCTCGTGTGTTTATTTTAATATGCATCATGTATGACTTACATTAGAGTTATCTCTGAGCTATAATGTTCACTTTGAAATGATCACACTAGTGAAAGCACTGAGATTTGAAGTTTGTATTCATCTTAGGTATTTCACAGTGTCTATTTATAATAACTTATGTGCAAATAACATATTTTCAGCTGAAATTAATTTCTTTTTTTAAAAAAAAATCACATTGGTTAATTATTGTTTGCTATATTTTACACAGGAGGAATCAAACAATTAAGCATTTTTTTTACGAAAATGACAAATTTGTAAATGCCTGACTTTGAATTCAGGATCTAATCATTTCCTTCTAAGATGGAACTCTCTATACCATATTAAAGGGCAAACAGCCGTTATGGTAACTTGGCCCTAGGCTCCATGCTAAGATAAGAGAGTAGGGCTGGCCCATGGGTTTCTCTTCCCAAATATTTTTTAATAAGGTTAATATTTCTACAAGAGTATCTCAAAACACATAACAGTTATGTTTCTTCCATAAGGTTCAATAGATGTATTGAAAGAAAAATAAAGATATACAATGCTCAATGAGGTGGCTAACCCGAATTGCACATTCCAGATTAGTATTATTGACTGGTCAGGATCTTAGGAGTGCTCATCAATAACTCCAAATGTCAAGATACAAGAGCTAATTAGGTTTATATTTTATTTAAATTTGAGAGAAGCCAAATGGGTTAAAGGGGGAAATATATGAAATAGGAAGAGAAGACATACAGGGATAGCCCAATCTGATGAAAGTAAAGTCTAGAAGGCTTCATGTAGAATCAAAGAATGAGCCACACCAGACTGAGTCACCCAAAGAGTTCATGATCTAATCCCCAGTACTAGGAGAAACTCTGCAACAGGACATTCTGTGAAAACCTGAGGAAGCTAAGTAAAGTCAGCTCCCTCCATGCAGGGCGTTTTATCCTCATTTAATCTCTTAAAAATATTATGAGAAATAGCTCAACCACATTACTGTCCTTCAACTTGTAGCCTACACATAGAAACAGACAGTGTCAGAAAGGAGAAAAGGAAGCCCCATCTAAAGTAGAACAAAGAGGGATGAGTAAAAGGTAAAGAAAGCATATTGAGCGGATAAATACACCATCATCATCAACAACAACAAAAGAACACCAAGGAAGAAAATAAAGGAAAAAACCCAGTGAAGGTGAACAGCTAAGGAAAACAGACAGTGGCAGCCACCTCAATTAGCTACTTGGATTTCAGAGATAAAAGCACATGAATCCGTGCACAGTGCTCCATGTTGTCTAGCATAGTGAGGGTGTCATCAAGGAATTAGAACATATTTTTGATTTTTGTTCTTAATATCTTAAAATTAAATTGTATTAACATGCAGGCATGGCTCATTTAGCTCAGTTTAATGAAGAATAGCATTGTGCTTGTAGAAGAGAATGGCATAAGAGAAAGAGTAGCTATTTTGTGTTGTTTGGATTAAAGCTATTAGATAAATCTGCCAGGCAATAGAACTATATTTGGTAACATTTTGCTGATAACTATCTTTGATAAAATTATTAGATTTTTATCACAATGGGACAATCATTGACTTGTTTTACAAAGTAAGGTCAAGTGATAGAAAAATTATTCAATAGAAGGCAAAAGAAATGCTCTAAATTCTGTAACATAATTCATCATTTATAAAGATGCGTTGGGACCATACGTTGTGATAAATAATGCATTATAGAAGGGAAAATCTTCTTATTTTATACAACAAATTTTTACTTATGATAAGAATGGAATTATTTGGCTAAATAACTTATCAAACTAATAAATGATTAATTTCCTGAAGTTTCATTCCTTTGCACATAAATTTTGTTAACAGAACCTGATAATGATAAATGTGACACCATGTAAGTCGATTGATTTTTTTTTCAAAAACTAAATGATTATTTATGTAAAATTATATTTGATAGCTTTCCAATATAGTATACAAAGGTGATAGCTACATTAATTAGCCAACTAAAGGTTATAATAGTGTTGAAATTAGTGGAAAAAATACTGTAAAGGAATGTCTCTTCAACCAGGTACTGAGAAAGAGTTGCCAAAATTGTGTTGAAGAAAAGAATTAGTATACTTCCACACATCAACTTACAGGATTTTCTGGTCGAAAACTGATTTTTTTTTCATCCTGCAAAGCATAAATATGGGACTGCCACTGTTTCTTACAAGTTACAATGAAAACCAAAATAACAGCAGAAAAATATTAATAGGAAAATAGGCAAGAACTCAAATGGGTGACACACGTGAGAAAATACACCATGGTAGAAGATCACAGATGAGAGATGCTTTAGAAGAATGAGATCCTATTTTATGCTTTTCATATTTGCAGATATTTCCATTTCTGCCGTAGCGATCATAATCACAATTTGTTCCTATGGCAGTGTGAAGCCTTGAGCTAACTAACAGAAAAGGAAATGCACAAACACATCACTGTAGGCTGCCATATATGTCACCCCACATTCTGAAATATTTCCAGTCTGCACCCAAGTTTGATTATGGGTAGAAAATGCTAATTTCAACTTTTCTTCAGAAGTTTAGAGCATTACTTGTTTGTTTTAGGTTAGTATTTTGATGAGTTCCTTGCTCCTCTAATTCAAATTTCTGTCTTGATATACTTCTGTTTTATCTACTGGGAAATTTTAGAATTTCTACCTTTATTCTTAACACTTCTAAATATCAGAAAAACATGTTGAATGCCATTAAAAAAAAAAAACAGAGGCTCTACCGGCTACACTAAAGTGTATTAGCTTGCCGGCTTTAACATAATTTTTATTATTGTTTCTTAAATGCATCCTGCTTATTTCCTGTGTTCTCATATAACACAATCGATTGTACCAGATCTTGTAATTGCAAGGCTCATCCATTTTTTCTCTTCTAGCTTCTCATATGTCTTGCCACCTGGCTGGAAGGTATACTTGACTTTATCATCTATCTTGTATTGAATTTCTCATTTTGGTGGTATTTTAAATTCTCAATAGCTATTTTCTAATTATTTATTCCTTAGAGTGACCTTATTTTAACCAGCAGACTTTGCTTTATAATTCTTTATGATTACTGCCCACCCCCAGCTCCATGTGAAAGTGAGAAGGATGTTAAAATATTCACTCAAAAATCCCCACACGTGGTTTGTGCAGCATCTTTAAAAACAGTTGTTAAGGTTTACACCTTGGAGCACACGTGGGGCTGTCATAGAAGGTGAAGTAGGGAAGTTTAGAGGAAATCTTTGATTAATTTACTTCCATGTGGTTCAGATACACTGACAAATTTAGTGCTTGTCCATGGTGACTCTATAACATTTCCAGTCTCCTGCTAGGAAACCTCCTTATATTGGACCAGCAGAGATCTCCTGCAAATATTCTGACCTGCAATTTCCTAAGTCTCTACGCTATCTACATTGTCTTTCTAAGTTCCAGCAAATTTTTCTGTCTTGTTCCCTGAAGACTTATTTATGTTCTTTGTTGTTTTAGGGCTCCTCTGTATTTGATTCCCTTACACATACTAATTTCAAAAATACATATTTAAAAGTTTTCCTGTTTAACAGAACATATTGAAAAGTAAAAGTATATATGCATACACTACACACAAACATCCAAAATTAGATTTTTTTTAAAAATTTACTTGACAGGCAGATTTATAGACAGTGAGAGAAGAGACAGAGAGAAAGGTCTTCCTTCCGTTGGTTCACTCCCCAAATGGCCACTACGGCTGGAGCTATGCTGACCCGAAGCCAGGAGCCAGGTACTTTCTCCTGGTCTCCCATGCGTGTGTAGGGCCCAAGCACTTGCGCCATCCTCCACTGCCTTCCTGGACCACAGCAGAAAGCTGGACTGGAAGAGGAACAGCCGGAACTAGAACCCGGTGCCCATATGGGATGCCGGCACCACAGGCGGAGGATTAACCAAGTGAGCCACAGTGCCAGCCCCCAAAATTATATTTTATTCTTGACATTGCTGGACAGTCCTTGTGTTTCTTGTTTATGATTTATTCTACTTATTTATTTGCTTGAAAGGAAGGGTACAGAGAGACAGAGAGAGACAGAAAGAGAGCCAGTCTGAGTGCTGTTTCACTTCCAATCCAGCTCCCTGCTAGTGTGACTGGAAAAGCAGTAGAGGATGGCACAGGCACTTGGTCCACTGCCATCTATGTGGGAGACTCATATGGAATTCCAGGCTCCTGTTTTCTGCCTGGCCCAGCCCCAGCCATTGCCACCATTTGGGGAGTGAACAAGCAGATGGAAGATCTCTCTCTCTCTCTTTCTCCCCCCCCCCCCCCCCGCCACAACTTCTGTCTCTGTAACTCTCTTTCAAATAAATAAATAAATCTTTTCTAAAATGGAGCTAGCATTGTGTCATAGTGGGTTAAGCCATGACCTGCAACACTGACATTCCATATGAGTGTTTCAAGAGAGAGACAGAGACTGATAAAGAAAGAGATCTTCCATGTGCTGTTTCATGTCCCAAAGTTGATGCAACAGTTGGGCCTGGGCCAGGCTGAAGTCAAGAGCCAGGAATTCCATCCTAGCCTCCCATGTGGGTGGCAAGGACTCGAGTACTTAATCCATGATCTGCTGCTGTCCAAGCACACTATCAGGCTGCTGCATCAGAAGCAGAGTAGCTAAGACTCAAACTGGCACTTCAGCAGGGGACACGGGCATCCCAGATGTCTGCTTGACCTGATGTGCCACAGCATGGACCCCTATAATCCTTGTTTTTCTAAAGATAGTTACCGAATAACTGCAGTGCCAAATTTGTCATCTCTGGTATCTTACTAAAATGTCAATTTATAACTGAAACATGGTTTCTCCATGAGATTTGTATATCTCTAACTGATACCTTTTATATTCAGTCTGTATGCTTCCGTTCAATGTAAATAATCTGTGAAGTGATATTTAACATCTCTTGTGCAAAAGTGGTTCTCTGGAGGGAAAGGAATACATGGATGGATGTGTATTTTTTTGTTGTTGTTGTTGAGTACTATGTGAAACCTTCCCACAAATGCAGAGATTACCCAATCTACTTTATTAGCACTGGGGATGGTAATAGCCAATACTGGTTATGTAACAGGCTCTGTGAACAAGGCCTAACTTCAACTTTCCACATCTAAACTTATTGCTCTGGGTTGAGTTCTGTTCCTGCCAGATTGATACATCAAGTCCCTATTTCCCAGTACAGTGCCTCAGTTTGTGATGAAATTCAGATGGGACTTTTATGTCGGTCATCAATTTAAACCACAGCCATTATAGTGGGCTGTAATCCAGCATGATTTGTATCTTTGCAGGAATAGAAAATCAGGACACAAAAGAGACCACGCTCAATTGCATACAACAGGATGGCCACGTGGGCACACAGAAGGAAGATAGTCACAGTACGGATGCTTCAGAGAGCCTCTCCCTAACCACTGCATCTGAAATGGAACAAACCCTACTCTGAACATTCCTTCTAGCCTTGCTCTCATGGTTCTTCTAAGGGTGGCACGGAATATTAATTTTTTCTTTATTTCTGCAATTGTTTGGGGTTAGTTTTCCCCACTAGAAGCTAAGCCCTCCATGGGAACAAGAATTTCCTTCGTTATCTTATTAGAGTTGTATCTATGAAATACAGAAAATTTGCTATCTTTATATTAATAAAAATTAAAAAGAAAAAATCTCCAATTTCTACTCTATTTGTTTTGCAGTAATTTCTGTCTTCCTAGCCTTACCTTTCACAGAATATTTATAAAGAGAATTCAAGCAATTTTGGGATAAATGGAATTAAAAGATAACACACATTTTCCACAAAGTTTTTGAAACTCTCCTAAGAGTCTGTATAATTCATTTCTATACAATGAAGCCCATCTCCTTATGTGTTACACACTAACAATTGGACCATTGCTTATATTTTGATAGCTACTATTTTCTAATACATGGAACTTTCTATTCTGACATGAGTCTGGAACTGAACTACTTTTCCTGTCATTCCCAGTACTTCTTACCACCTTTAATTATTGTTTCATTAATGTGTGACTTACTTTGCTTCATCTACATGTGTTCTAGCTTCTTTTCACCATGTGTTCTACACCTTTTTCCTTTCATTCCATCTATTGTCCTCTGATGTTCAACTCATGATGCTCTTGGAATATATTTTTATTTATTTATTTATTTATTTATTTATTTATTTATTTATTTATTTTTGACAAGCAGAGTGGATAGTGAGAGAGAGAGACAGAGAGAAAGGTCTTCCTTTTTGCCATTGGTTCACCCTCCAATGGCCGATGCAGCCGGCTCATCGCGCTGATCCGAAGCCAGGAGCCAGGTGCTTCTCCTGCCTTCTTTATAATTTTGAAAATGACTCATATTCATGAAGGCATGGTTTTGCTACTTTGTTGACTGAACTGTAGAGTGATTATCTTTTGTTCTTCAACCCCTCTGCAAGCACACATCTCCTTGTCCTTGTAAAACAACTTTAACATCTGGTTAGTTTGTGATGCATTCTAAGTAGAGATAACATATGGCACTGTTTTGACCTTTTCAATATTCTGTACGTTAATTGGCTGTCCATTCCATATCTTCTCTACAGGTTAGTGGAACAGAAAGCAAGGGAGAAAATGCAATTGGTAGCCAGTCAAATAACAGACCATTGAAAAGGTCAAAGCTATATAGCAGAGTCTCGTAATTGACAGAATGTGTGAAACATTAAAATTCTACCATCTCATTCTTTTGGCAAAGACGATAATGAAACAGAAAATGGCACTACATAAATCTATTCATGTGACAATCATTGTTCTGAGAATGAGAACATAATTTAACATATTCCATTTATGATTTTTAGAATTCCATTATTTTGGTATCTCACACACTTTGTAGTGTAGATAACTACATATACTCAATAGAACTAGTTGTCTAACAATAGATGTTCAGTCTAATACAAAATGGCATATTAACCTTAAATAGATCTGCATTTATAAAAATCCATAGGGGCATTCTAAACACAAAATTTCAAATTTCTTTCTTTCAGGACTCACTTGTAGAACTTACGGAAATCTTTTATTATGATATTTTTGTTGTTAAAGGAAGTAGCACCAAACTGATGTGAGAGAGCTTTTCTCATTTCAACAGAAATGATCTTCAGTAATTTAAACTAAACAGCAGATCCTTCAGATAAAGCTATAGAAAATGAGGCTGGATATATATTTGGCACCTGCTTCTGTGATTATAATCAAGGAAGAGAGATTCAGTCAGTGCGTTCACCTAGCAGCCATATTTTAAGCGTCATTTCTTAGACTTATTACTTTGTCTACCACTACGATGCAGTTCAAATTAATGGGGTGGGGCAGGCAGAAGGGAGGAGAAGAAAGAGCGAGACAAACTTATTATATGAGATGTATATTCATTTGGCTTTTCCACTGAAGGCATAGTTCGTCAAGGAAGTATGTGGGGACCTTAGCTTAAGCCATTAATGACAATCTTACAGACTCAAAATTCAGACATACCAGTGTGGCTAATCATTGAAAAAAGGATTTAAGGGGGCTGGCCTGTGGCGTAGTAGATTAATCCTTTGCCAGCAGCACCTGCATCCTGTATTGATGCTGGTTCGAATCCTGTCTCCTCTCTTCCTATCCAGCTCCCTGCTGATGGCCTAGGATAGCAGTGGAAGATGGACCAAGTGCTTGGGCCCCTCCAACCATCTTGGAGACTTGGAAGAAGCTGCTGGCTCTTTGCTTTAGAAAGACGCAACTCCAACCATTGCAGCCATTTGGAGAGTGAATCAGCAGATGGAAGCTCGCTCTCTCTCTCCCTCTCTCCCTCTTTCCCTCTCTCTCTCTCTCTGCCTCTCTGTAAATCTGCCTTTCAAATAAATAAAATAAATATAAAAAACCAAGACTTCAGATAACCAAGATGTCCATCACAAACCAATAGCCTTTATGAACAAATCTCAACATGTTTTGTCAACCATGGACAGTATACAACAACAAAACTAATACACACAGCAAGTTGAAAACGTGAATCATGACAAAGAGATGACATTCTCAGCTTGTAAATAGAAAGTAGATAAACTATTAAATGAAGCTTGATCGAAATGAAATCAAAATCAAAATTGAAAAATAAATGACAAAATGAGAAACCAAATAAATAAATACAATAATAGAAAATAAATAACAGGAAAGGAAGGCTAAAGAGAAGGGGAATATAAAAACAAGCAGAAGTTGTAATCTTTTCCAATCAATAATTGCATTGAAATCAATGAAATAAACAGAATGTAAGGCAGCATTTGCTAGACAAGTCCAAATACCAGGAAATCATAAACATTTGAGGTGATAAATATGCTAATTTCCAAGATAAGAGTATTACACAGTTTACATATATTGACATGTCGTATTGTATCCCATAAAAACAACTAGAAGCCCAAATAAAACCTTGATCTGCTTACCCCAAATGCAAGAAGTCGAACAGCATTGAGGTAATTGAAGAAAGAAGATATTTACCTGCAGTATGCAGATCATGGGGCCCCTTATAGCTATTTCTTAGTTCCTGGGATCCTTAAGAGTTTAAGAAAAAAGGTTCTAATAGACTGGAGCTTGGGTTAAAAGGTGCATGGACAGCTCCTGGGGGTTGGTGGTGGCTCCCATGACCCTCCTTTGGTCAGCAATAGTGTTTTCTTTGGGGAACACTGGGGATGTCAAGGTGAATTTCCGTTGGTCAGGTAGATAGAAGTTATTTCTTGCTTATGTCCTAAAATTCCAGGAAAATCCTCTAAAATAAGATGAAACATCAAGATATTATCTACAGAGGAGACACATGACATCATATGTCTTGTGATCAGGGACTCTGTGGGACCAGCCACACCACCCCCTCAATTTAGTGAGTTAATTTTCCTGAAAGGTTGATTTGTAATCATGAAGTGTAGAGTAAGGAAACTTTAAGCTAAAGGAAGGAGGCTGGGAGTTTGTGGGAGACCAGTGCCTGATAGTATTACAATTCATATGCATGTGTGTATACACATATATGTATATATACACATACATACATGCACACACACACATGAGGCTATTTGCAGAATGCTGCTTAGCTGCTGAAGCGGATATATTCTCTGGCGCGTGTTTCAGATGTGGCCAAGGAAACTCCTTCGAGAAGAAGAGGCCTGGTTTGCAAGAAATAATTAATACTGATGGTAAGGAGCAGAACAGGGGCTAATGACGAAGCATTATCTGCTCTCAGAGCCATAGGCTGTCATTTAGATTTTAGAATTGCAGTTTGTCTTACATCTTTTTATTTCCTTGTTATTTTTACATTCACAGTTAAAATTGTATATATTTTCTGTACCTGTATGGTATCTGAAAGTATGTAAACTTCATGGTATTACCAAACCGGACTTAGCATTGTGTGTAATTACCACATAATTACCACTTTTGTGGGAATAACACATCCATTCTTACGTTGCTATGTGGGCAAAATGTTGAAATCTTTACCTAATATATACTAAACTGATCTTCTGTATATAAAGAGAATTGAAAATGAATCTTTACATGAATGGAAGGGGAGAGGGAGCGGGAAAGGGGAGGGTTGCGGGCGGGAGGGAAGTTATGGGAGGGGGGAAGCCATTGTAACCCATAAGCTATACTTTGGAAATTTATATTCATTAAATAAAAGTTTAATAAAAACAAAAGAATATAAACAGGCTTAAAAATTCAACACATTAAGGACAGATCTCACATGGAATGTAAGTACACAGTGACTTCTGTTGCTGACTTAACAATTTGACACTCCTGTTCATGGCGTCAGTAATCTCCCTAGGCTCTAGTCATGAGTTGCCAGGGCTATGGAAGCCTTTAGAGTTCGCTGACTTTGATCTTATTCCGATAGGGTCATAGTCAAAGTGGGAGTTCTCTCCTCCCTTCAGAGAAAGGTACCTCCTTCTTTGATGGCCCTGTTCTTTCCACTGGGATCTCACTCACAGAGATCTTTCATTTAGGTCTTGAAGAGACAAAGTTACAGAGAGAAGGGGAGAGAAAGAGAGTGAGAATCTTTCATCTGCTTGTCCACTTCCCAAATGGCTGCAATGGCAAGGGCTGGGCCAAGCCGAAGATAGGAGGCCAGGGATTCCTACAGATCTTCCACATGGTGGCAGGTGCCCAAATATTTGGGCTACCTTTTGCTGCTTTGGCATTAGCAGGTAGCTGGATCAGAAGTGGAGCATCTAGGACAGGAATCGGTTGTCCATATGCTGTTGTGGTAGGTAGTTCCTTAACCTGCTCTGCCACAATGTTGGCCCCTATTTATTTTTATTTTATTTTATTTTTTTTTATTTTTATTTGACAGGTAGAGTTACAGACAGTGAGAGAGAGAGACAGAGAAAGGTCTTCCTTCCGTTGGTTCACTCCCCAAATGGCCGCTACGGCCGGCTCTGCGCCAATCCGAAGCCAGGAGCCAGGTGCCTCTTCCTGGTCTCCCATGAGGGTGCAGGGGCCCAAGCACTTGGGCCACCCTTCACTGCCCTCTCGGGCCACAGCAGAGAGCTGGACTGGAAGAGGAACAACCGGGACTAGAACCCAGTGCCCTTATGAGATGCCGGCACCACAGGTGGAGAATTAACCAAGTGAGCCATGGGGCCGCACCCCCCCCCATTTTTATTTTAAAATATTGTTTAACATATGAAATTAGTTTCCATAATGACAAATTTTTTTTCAAATGTCAGGTTATCAAAAATCTGTCTCAAATTTTATCCTTGTGCTAGTTATGCACTTGTGATTCCTGAGTTCTGTGTACCTTATGAGTATATTGGAATTTAGGAAGAAAAAGAACTTCATTTATCAGTAAAGGAATGTCTTTTTCTAATGAACTAGATTTTTTTTTTTTCTCTTATGAGAATAAAGAAACTAGTGAGAAGCCTACCACAGTGATTAAGCACTGCTTGAGATGCTCCTGCTCCATTTTGGAATGCTTGGGCTCCAGTCCTAGGTCTATTCCTGATTCCAGTCTCTTGCTAACACACACTTGGGAGATGGCGGGCAATGGCCCAGGTATTAAGTGATTTGTCTGAAATATCTGAAGTAACAATGTAAGTCTCACTGTTAAATTTTATGATACTCTAAAGAACATAAAATATTTCTAGAATTATTTCCTAAATTGTGCTGTACTTTGAAATGCTAAAAAATGAACGCCTTGGGGCCGGCACTGTGGTGTAGTGGGTAAAGTTGCTGCATGCAGTCCTGGCATCCCATATGGGTGCCGGTTCAAGACCCAGCAGCACCACTTTTGATCCAGCTCTCTGCTATGATCTGGGAAAGCAGTAGAAGATGGCCCAAGTCCTTAGGCCCCTGCACCTGTGTGGGAGACCCAGAAGAAGCTCCTGGCTCCTGGCTTCGGATCGGCGCAGCTCCGGCCATTGCGGCCATCTTGGGAGTGAACCAGTGGATGGAAGATCTCTCTTTCTCTCTCTTTGCCTCTCCTTCTCTCTATGTGTAACTGTGATTTCCAAGTAAAAAATAAATAAATCTTAAAAAAAATGAAGGCCTGATTATTCTGCTAAGACTATATAATTCTAGATAAATTATATGGACTATAAATTGATTATCTTGTAATATCAAAAGATCATATATTTTCTGTAAAGCACACATAAATTTGAAAAGATAGATTGACACACAAAAACAAATATTGCTTCAAGATATTTAAAACTTACTTAAAGTGATTATCAATATGCCTCTCAACAGTCAAATTTTTCATTTTTGGCTTATAAAATGTAAGAAATATGAAGTGAGAATGTGGAAAAACAGACTAATTGCAATATTAGCACATATGGTGTACTTAGAAGCATATAACATAAAAGAACCCAGATCTTCTGATATCATTGTTAGATAAGGGCAGACTTGATCTTCATAAAACTCAGCTTTAATTCAAGGATTGGGAGGAAAAGATACATTACGCCAAAAATCAATGATCTTGCGAGAAACCAGAGCTTCAGTTAGTTCCCAACACCTCCATCTGTCTGCTGAGGTACTTAGCCAAGGACCCAGCTAACCTGAACTTGGATTCCTGACCCATAAAAAATGTAAGACAGTAAATTTGTGTTGCCACAGAAAACTCATGCCCTACAAATATACAAAAATCACATTATAGATGATAACATGCCAGATATACTTACTCATTAAATTTAAATCGATGGAATGTTATAAATTTAATATTAGGTCACCTTTTGCAAATAATTATTTATTTTTAAAGCACCCATCATAGTGAGAAATTTAAAGTACTTGTTAGTAAAGGTTTAGTCTTTATAACAATAAGATTCTTTTAAAAATCATTTTTAAGAACAATATATTTGTTCTTCTCCGAAGCACTAAGTGACACACACAGAGAGATTTTCTATCTACTGGTTTTCTTCCTAAATGACTGCAATAGCCAAGGCTGGGCTAGGCTTGGCCAGGGGTCAATGCTCCCTTGTGTCTTCCAAATGGTGACAGAGACCCACGCACCCAAGCACTTCATCCACTGCATTGCCAGATGCATTATTAGCAGGAAGCTGGAAAAGAAAAAGGAGCAGCAGGGACTCAAACAGGGATGCCTGAGACAGCCAAGCAACAGCTTAACCTGCTGTTACAGCAGCCACCTTTAGAGTGAGATTCTAAACAGCAAAATTACCTATCGATCTTTTCTTTCATTCTTTATATTGCCTGTCCCTCATTTCTATCCTTCAGATAGCATTTCTATTCAATAGTGAAACTATACCTCCGAGAGCCATCCTCATAGTTAGTGCAATGTTTCTCAGAACACATCGTCCAGGAAGAGAGGGGGAAAGGACTCAACTGAAATCTAAATTTGGGTCACATAACTTAATTTTTGCTAAAAATGGCCTTAAATGATTTCAAAATTAAAACAGATCACTTAAAATTTATATTCATATATACATATAATTCTACCTCCATTGAATTTTCAATCCCATCAATAGGTTATATTAATTTTAAGTTTTCTCTGTGATAAACCAGTAGAGGTAGATTAAACATGTGCTTCCTAAAGTCACCGTCTCCACATCAGTATCTAGCTTTTATTTCCCCTTACACTTAGATATGCAGGGGCTCTGAGTTGAGAGGGGGCTCTGAGTTGAGAGGGGGCTCTGAGTATCAAATTAGAGAAAAAAAGACATCTTAGATTAACAAAGGAAAAATGAAGCATGTCTTTTGGATATAGATGCTCCTTTAATTAAAATATTAGTAAAATTATTAATTCCTTCTAAAAATGAAACATTAGCATTGTCAGAGAATGACATCCCAAAAGAAGAGGGTCCTTTGTCTCACCTGGGAAGTGTTTGCCTCTCATTAATATGCTCATGCTAGGCTTGGATGAACATAGTTAGTCCCTGATACAAACTAGAGAATCATTTTGGTTCAAAGACTAAAAATCTCATTGTCTTGTGTGTATATCATCTTCCTTGAATAACTTGTTGATTATCAAGGCTCCACATTTCCACTAAATGAGAAACATATTTCTGGGACTGCTTTAATGGCGATTGAAATCATACACTAAATTTTATCAAATAATGTTCTCTAGCTCTCAGAACACCTGTGCTAAGGTCTGTAAGAAAAAGAATTGAGAGATAGAGGATTAAAGTAAAATTTTCCATTCTACAAATCTAAACGTGTTCAAGCAGAACTCCTCAAATTCCCCACTTTCTAACTTTTACTACCTCCGGAAGTTTTTTCTGATCAGACTTTCAAAGTCCTTTGTGTGTCTCCCCTGGAGCCTGAGGAGCCTTGTCTTACTTCGTTGTCAGGCCTTAGTCAGGGACCTTTCATCTAGAGGGGCTGTACGTATCATTTCTGCTCCCAAGTCCTGTGACAATATGAGGGGTACACATGGCAATAACATTGGTCAATCCCTGCTAAACATTTAGTAGACTTGCAGGAAAGGGAACAGAGGAGAGCAAAGATGCAACACATCACAGTCTCTGAAACTGTCTTTTAATTTGTCTACCCTGGGATGCAACAGTGTGGATTTTGCACTAGCAATACAACTCCCAGTTCTGCTTTGGATCTATATAGGACACAAAAACACCAGTCAACTGAATGCCACATCCCTTTCTCCTAAACCTCGTTAATTCCCTGTGTGCAGTAGATTCTCATCTCATTTGGGTGTAGCAGTGTCCACCAATCCACAGATAAAGTAATTAGAATATAAACAAGCCAATTTAGAAAATATTTAGGAGTCAAGGTTTCTGCAAATTTTCTTGGTTTATAGCAACTTGGAACAAAATTTGTTTTTATTGAAGATACTGCTACCTTGGTAGAAAAGCAAAAAGCACTAACAGATTTGTTGTTTATATGTCAGATTTCTGAAAGTAGATTAAATTTTCATGAGACAGGATAAACAACTGATGCTTTATCATTTTGAAATTCATCCCTGGTGATATTACACTTTTCACTACTTTTAAAGTATTTATTTACTTGCTTATTTGAAAGGTACAGTGACAGAGAGATGGAGAGACAGAAACAGAGAGCTCTTCCATCTACTGTTCACTCCCCAACAGGCCTCGATAGCCATGGATGGGCCAAGCTGAAGTCAGGAGCCAGAAGCTGAAACCCCATGTGGATCTCCTATGTGGGTGGTAGGAATCCAAGGATCTATGGCCATCATTTGTTGCTTTTCCAAGTGCATTAGCAGGAAGTTGGGACAGAAGCAGGTTAGCCAGGACTTGAACTGAGACCCCAATACACGACATCGGCATAGCAAATGGTGGCTTAACCTGCTCTGTGCCATCACCAGCCCCTTGTTCCGTTTTTCTATCATTAAAATACAGACACTGAACCTGAATACCATTAAGAAACTGCCAACAATATAAAATAGCTACTCACAGAGTGTCAGTTCTATTCATGACTTCATGAACTGTTCTTGCAATTTTCCCTGGTATCATGGTGAAGTCTACAAACAGTGGGATCTGTAGATTCTTTAAAGTAGTATTTAAGCTTGCTGAACACAGTCAAGCTCTGGCTTTCACTTCAGGTCTTTATTTAAATAATGCATTGCATTAGACGTGGCCCTCTAATTTATCAACACCCCATATAAACTAGGAAAGCTATAATAAGTTGTTACTGTTATATCAAAGATTCTAGTAAGCATTTCTTATTCAAGGAAGGAGAAAAGGCTCTTTATGACAGAATGGTGTCAGCTTACGCCAAACCTCTTGGCTAGATGGTCCTGCACACCTGCCATTCTATTATTCAGATAGGTTTTTGAAAGGCTTGTCAGGCAGTCAGCTCTCCAAGAATGAGCCAAGTAAGAGGTTGCTGTATTTCCTGGAGCTTGTATCTCCAAGGTTATAACCTGGGAGGAGCGTTAGGTCTTTGCTTGTGTAGCTTTCTGAAAGCATCCCAGAAAAATGACCTAGCCCTGTTGGTGCGCTCCACCCATCATCATATCTCCACTGCACACGATGGTTCTGTGTCACATGAATAAAGACAGGTGGCAGTTTCACCGAAGACAGACGCAGGTGGACAATTTCTCATCATTTTTCACACCTTTTCAACTTGAAGAATGAGAGGGACAATCTTTAAATATGAGCTCTGAGGGTTTTATAGTTTGAACACAGGGGTGCAGTTTTTATTATTTGTCATTTATGGTCAAATGTAAAGTAAAAATAAGTGACTTGGAAATAATATTTACTGACAGCTCCAGGTAATGAACAAAATATTTCGATTCTTATTTTAAGCTTTTGAAAAATATTACAAACAGCAAGAATTCATTTATGGACTTGACAGGGAAATTTCTGGTTAACCTTGGTGCTTTTGAAAAGGAGTTAAATCACTTTAAGGCCACATATGGAAATGCCTAACAATACTTCCTATTCCATTTTGCAATAAATAAAGCTTCTAATAAATGCATTGTACTTACTTCTTTATAGATGTGATCTGGAGACATTTTATGCACAAGAAGGAAAAACAGGTTTTCTGGTGATTGCTGCCAGCCTCTGGAATAGAACAGGTCTGGACAGTTTTATTTCTCTGGCTCCACTTTCTTGGGTCCAGCCAGCACTGACATCCTCCAGTTCTGAGCTTTTACGGACATTAGACTTGTAGTTTTGTGAAGCAATGGAAAAGGAAGGTTGAGTATTGTGACTCTTCCTCTCAGTAGCAGTGCAAGTCTTGTATTTTCCCAGGAGGGGTAGAGAGATTGGCTGATTCACTTGTGGAAAAATATTTCACTTGACATTTAGTGTATTCATTATACTTATGAAAAAGATCATGAGAGTTATTGAGCAGAATTTGATGGAATTAAACTATGTAAACTATTTCAGTGACTCATTATATGGTGTTATCTGTAAAATTATATTCATAATTTCCAAATTTAATATAGGTACCTATTTATCTTAATTATAAAATAAATGATAAAATATATGGTAATTAGACTTGACTGAAAAATCATGACAAGCTATTGTGCACATATAGGTTTCATACATGATTGAGAGCTACTAAAATGTACTTTGAATGGTAAGTGATTTGGTATATTTGATTTTTGTTAAGGGAGACAATCGCCATAACTTAAACAAAAATCTAATTTCAAACATTAATATTTCATTTGAACAAAGAATTACAGACACTACAAAGAGTAAGCCATTTAGTCTACTCCCTTTTATCCAAGCATGCTATATCCTTCACCGTGCTGTGACAAGGTCATATTTACCCTGTCCAAAACTATTTTCATATGTCTACCATTGTAAAAATTTTCAAAACCATTTCTGATGCAGTCATGAGCTGTCAACAATGAAACAGTTCTAACTAATAAAGTTCTAATAATTCTATCTGATAAAATTTTGTAATTTTAAGCATAACCCTGTTGCCCAAAACATTTATTGAAATACATGTAAATCCTTAGGCATGCCTACATGTTTCTACAGTCTATTTTTCTTTATAATATCTTTAAAAAAAATTTTTTTAACAGGCAAGTTTAGACAGAGAGAGAGAGAGAGAGAGAGACAGAGAGAAAGGTCTTCCTTCCGTTGGTTTCCCTCCCAAATGGCCGCTACGGCCGGCACGCTGCGCCGATAAGAAGCCAGGAGCCAGGTGCTTCCTCCTAGTCTCCCATGCGGGTGCAGGGCCCAAGCACTTGGGCCATCCTCCACTGCCCTCCCAGGCCATAGCAGAGAGCTGGACTGGAAGAGGAGCAACCGGGACAGAACCGGTGCCCCGACCGGGACTAGAACCCGGTGTGCCGGCGCCGCAGGTGGAGGATTAGCCTAGTGAGCTGCAGCGCAGGCCTCTTTATCATATCTTCTATTCAAGCATAATTTTCAAATTTTTGGAAATGCAAAGGTAAGTTATTTAGTCTCCTCCCTTTTATCCAAGCATGCTGTATCCTTCACTGCCTTGAAGGAGCAGATCATATTGACAAACAAAGGTAATCATTGCCTTTGCTGGACCAGACTCAACTGTGCTGTCCTAGAAGGCAAAGCAACATAAACAAAACAAGACCAAAAATTTCATCAACTTAATACAGTAATTTGTTTTCCTGTAGTGTTCATGATAAGTCTGGGCCATTCTCCTGGTGGCTGCTGTCCAACTTCATACTTTTTTTTTTTTAAAAAAAGACTTTATTAATATAAAGAGAACAGATTTCCTGTATTTCACAGATGCAGTTCCTAGAAGATAACCATACTTCATTCCCTGCTACCTCCAACTCTCCCTCAATCCCACCTCCTTCCTCCCTCTTCTTTAGCTCCAACTTCTCTAATAACATAATTTCAGTTTACTTTATATTCACAGGATTAACGCACCACTAACCATATAATGCTCTACAAGTGAAAAGAAGAAAAACAACTGTTTTATAGGAGTATGGACAGGGTTAAAACAACAATCAAATCATAAGCTAGCAGTTTCATTCTTGTTCTATAATAAATATCACATTTCAGAGAAAATATATATTTGTCTTGTTGAGATTCAATTATTTCACTAAGCAGAGTTTTCTCTTGTATCTATATAAAGACAAGAACTCATTATGTTTTTGGTTGTGTAGTACTCCACTGATTATATATAACACACTTTCTTTATCCAGCCAACAGTTGATGGACATCTGGGTTGATTAGCTATTGCAAATTGAGCTACAATAAACATGGGGGTTCAAATAGCTTTTTCATATGTTGATTTCAGTTCCTTTGGGTAAATTTTAAGTAGTGGAATGGCTGGGTCATATGTTAGAACTGTGTTCAGATTTTTGCCAAACTCTCTTATGAGTTCCAGCAGTTTTTTATTGGAGTCTTTTGGTTCCCCAAATATAGGATCATGTCTTCTGCAAACAGATCTCCTTTGACCTGGTAGGCCCTACTATCTCAACTTGAGTGTTTTTCACCATGGCCACCGATTCATGACCATGAAGAGCTCATGCACGCCAGGCTTTGTTGCAGAAGTTATGTGACTCTCTTATAAATATAATTCATATATATATATGAATACATAAGACTATAGATTATATACTAAATTATGAATGGTAGCTGCCCATTCCACACTACTTTCTTGAGGATCATTCCATTACAAAGTCCCCACTCTATCAACAACTGATCTATTTCCTATTTTTTGCTCAAATTAAATCTTACTAAAGCCATATTTCAATTAACTATTATGGAGTTTTTCAAATGAGAAGACAGGACAGGGGAGCATCCATTTTAAGAGTGTGCCTCTGGATAGCCCATTTAATTTAGCGGGCACCAGCAAGTCTACAAGCTAGTAAGCACATAGGTACTGTTGATGTACAACCTTATGGTGGGAAAGGAATCTGGTCTGGTGATCCATGACCGAGAACAGAACCATGTTGTATATCATGACAGATCCATTCAAATGCTACTGCAAGTTCTAGTTCCCAAAAACACCAGGTACCAATTAAAGCCCATTAGTGCCTGCTGCTCCCACTGCCACATTCCTTTAGGGGCGGGTGTGCCCATCCACCTCACCTGTTTTGCAGGAAGCAGAAACTGAGGCTTTGCCTCTAATCCTGGAGAAGCTTGCTTCTCTGAGAGATACTTGTTTCTCTGAGGGACATTTAGGCAGCATCCTCTAAAGGCCAAGAGATGCATCATCTCTATCCCTTGAAATCTCAGATCTATGTCAGAAAAGGGTGTTGATTCATATGCTATGGTAGAATATGCACACTGGAAAAACAGAAATAAGTTATAGGATAGTGGCAAAAACCATGGAATTGGAGTTATCAGCTGTATTCAAATCCTGGCTATTGACTTAATGTGTAACTTTGGGCATATGTCAAACTTTCTGTTCCTTAAATACATCACCTGTGACACAAAGCGAAAGTGATACCAAAGACATCATAGACTTCTAAAAAATGTAATGTGATGCATCCTGTAAGTAGCTCAGAGAAGTTTGAGCCAAGCGGTCAATACACTTCCTCATCCTTGTGTACTACCTATTTGATTATAGATTCCTGCTCCCAAGCTGTAGCACACCCTGGAGTTCAGAGATTATTGAATCTTTTTTACAGGTGCACTTCTGTACCAAGGTCAATGATTTCCCTTAGAAAGCTTAAGATATTTTTTAAAAACACTGATTTTTATTAAAGAAAAATATCTAGATATTTAAATATGAGAGGACAGTACAGGCACAGAATTTGTAAGGCAAACATGAGTTCTGAATCTGACAGCCTAGAGAGAATTTGAGACCAAGCCAGGCACATGAGCTTTCAACCCATCATCACAGCCTCTTCTGCTGGGAATACTGCACCAGCACATTGCGCACACTCTAGTCAACAGCTGGGGTTACTCTTACTGGCTTCCCAGACTATCCATCTGATTCTAAAGTTCAGAAAACTTTTAATATTGAATATCAGTTTCTTATTGATTGGCTATATAATTGTGGATAGTTCTCAATATTTGCCAAAATATTATTGAAGAAGGCATCAGGTTATAGCTGATTGGATCTACTGAAGCAAAACAAAAACATTGTTACTACTAATTACAAAAGCAATGCTTTGTAATTAGAGAAAATTTGAAGAGCTATCTCAAGCCAAAATAGCTAAACACTTATTTTCTTTGATGCAAAATTATCCTTGCTCCCATGATACTTGGTTCTAATTCCTAAAAATCATAAATCTTTTGTTGGAATATAGATATTTTCTTAAGAAAGTAAATATAAGAATACAAATACATTGTGTAGTCTGGCATAAGCTGTCACTTTTTTATAAAAGATTTATTTGTTTATTTGAAAGGCAGAGTTAGAGAGAGAGAGAGAGAGAGAGAGACAGAGATCTTCCATCGGCTTCTTCACTCCCCAATGGCCACAGAGACAAGGGCTGGACCAGGCCAAAGCCAGGAGCCAGCAGCTTCTTCCAGGTATCTCATGTGGGTGCAGGAGCCCAAGCAGGCCATGTTTCTCTGTTTTCCCAGGTGCATTAGCGGAGAGCTGGGTTAGAAGTGGAACAGCCAAGACAGAAACAGGCACCCATAGGGGATGCTGGTGTCGCAGACGGCGGTTCTACCCGCTAAGCCTAACACTGGCCCCAAATCATACTTTTTCTGGTAAGACATCTAAGCAGGTGTAGACTGTTATATAGGAATATGGTGTTTCAAATGAGATGCAATGGGCAGATGTTCAGCCTAGAGATGATGATGCTTCTGCCCCACGTCAGAGTGTCTGGGTCCTGATTCCAGTGTCCTGCTGGTAGAGGCTCTGAGAAGCAGTGGCTATGGCTCAAGTCATTAGGTTGCTATCACTCATGTGAGAGACCTGGACTGAGTTCCCAGCTCCTGTCTTCAGCTTTGGCCCTTGTCGGCCCTGAGGAGCTACAAATGGATAGGGGTGTTTCTCTTTCTCTCTCTCTCTCTCTCTCTCTCTCTCTCTCTCTCTCTCTCTCTCTCAAATTCAAAAACAAAGTGGATCAAAAAGGACATTTACAAAATGTAGGTATCTTCCTAAGGAAAACAGACTTATTTGAAATTCAGTATAAGTGAAAGTATTAATTGCATTAGCGCGCAGTCTTTAAAATGACTTAGGTTCACCAAAGAATAGCAAGGGAGATCTTTTCAGCTCTTTCCTTTTAAAGATTTGTTTAGGCAGAGTTACAGAGGGAGAGGTTACAGAGTTAGAGAGACAGAGGGAGAGAGAAAGGGGGAGAGAGGGAGAGATCATCTATTCCCTGGTTCACTTCCCAAACGGCTGCAATAGCCAGGCCTGGGCCAGGCCAAAGCCAGGAGCCTGGAACTCCATCCAAGTCTCCCACATGGGTGGCAGAGGCCCAAGTACCTGGATCATCTTCCACTGTTCTCCCAGGCACATTAGTAGAAATACAGAGGGGAAGCAGAGCAGCCAGGACTCTGAGATGCCAGTGTTGCAGGTGGCAATAGCGCCAGTGCCAGGGGAGTAATTTCTAGAAGCATTTTTCCATAAAACTCTGTATCATACTACTGAGAAGGGAACAATTCTACATATGTTAATAAAGTAAAAGTTTAATTTTTTTTTTCAAAAAAGCCAATAGTGTAAAAGAAAAAAGATGCAGGGTTATCAAGTACTAACTGTAATTCATTTTGAGTTAATAGGGTTTTCCTTATAAGCTTACGACCTGATTACGTCCACGGAATTAGTCCATTTATCTATGTGTAAATTGCAAGAGTAGGTTATGTGTATAAATGAATCAGCATAATTAAGAGGCTTTATCTGTGAACTGTATTAAACCATTTAATTATATTTTATCAATATATTTAAATAATTATCTGTGTAGAGTGTTGCAGAGAAAATTCCAGAATATTAGAATTTATGTCCTACAAGGAATAAGGTAGTCACAAATAGATTTTAATGCAGGAGGTAGTCTCTCTTATATAATCCCTGTTCAAGTAACCAATAGGGAGGTCCTGTGTTTATTACTAGGATAGAAAACCTATTATTTTAAAACTACATGAGACAAACTCTGAGATCCAAAATGTTTTAATTCTATTTTCCTATGCTGTAAAATTAAAAATAGCACCTTTATTACGAGGAATCAATTCATACATAACATTTAAGTTTCTCTCATTCCCTTACAACACAGTGTATTATCCACAAGGATTTTAAGTGTTCTTGTAGTACTAAATGCATATCGTTACCAGAGGGCCAGATACCTCCTAGATTGAACTAGTTTTCAATAAACTTCAATGATTAAGGTCATCTTTAAAAATCATCTTTCAAGTAACACAGTCAGAGAAGGAACTAACTGATTATACAGATTATCCTTCGTGCAGCAGTCAGGATCGTACAAGAAGGAATGAATTCTGGAGACATTAGTATCCTCAGAGCACGTATAAAGGAACTCAGAATACAGCTTACTGATGGCCATGATTTCACAGGAATCACTCATTTATTAGCTGGGGAAGTCTCCTCGGAGGTGAACTTCAAGTCACAGAGAGCTACCATCCCACTTGCAACAGGGAGAATTAATGACCATATAACTTTCCCCTTCCTCTAGTGCTCTCCTCCCAAAACGCAACCCGTATTACTAGGCTGAAGGTGTAGATCATTTACGAAGTGTCTAAAAGCAGAAGAATATTTTAAAATCTGCATTTTGCACTCATCTAAAAGAAGCTATTTTGTATTCACGATCCACGAAAAGAAAGAGTGAGAACAAGTAAAATGATGGAACCTAAGACACCCCTCTCTTAGTCAATGACACTGTGATTAGTGGGATCATTGGGGTGCAGTGTGCTGAGCCTACCTTTGCCAGCCTAAACGACCATGACATGAATTAAAATCAAGCTCCACAGAGGGCAACATAAAGTATGAGGACAAAATTATTGAGTTTTATGTTCTTTTAAATTAGCAGGGGGGTTAAATTAAGCAAATCTAAAATGGTATTAAAAGAGTTCAATACCATAAAGGCAAGAAGAGAGGAGTGCCTGTTTTATTCTTCACCTGCTGGCACAGTGTGAGGTTCTCGTTACAGAGCACCTGTAAATCTCTGCTTAATCAGTGGCAGAATTTATGGAAAGCAACTCTCAGAGGACATGGCCTCAAGCAAGGATGCCTTCTTAGAACTCATTGTGCTCTCTACAAAAAATTAGGCATCTAGGCTGACCTCGCCCTCTTTCTTAACCCATCTAATCCACTTGCAGTTGCTTTCCCTCACATGATTCAGGCTCTTAATTCTCTCATTGTCATCCTTTGCTCTGTTGTATCACCTCGGCAGTCCTCAATCTATTCCTCATCCTTTTAGGGAATAAAACTCTACTACAATACAGGGAAATCTGTTTAGTGGGATACACGCATGTGTGCCTGGGATACCCAAGGCATTACCACAGTAACATGAGACCCACTTGCTTGATGATACAGCTGTAACGGGACCTAACATTTTCTCGGTGGCCATGTGGTCCCTGTGGAAGTAGAGCCCCGCAGTGGGCATCAGGAAGATATAGAACTGTAAAGCTGGTGTACGTGGTCTTTCTACCCTTCTACATCAACCAGTCATGAGCAAGCGTGACAAGACTATTGGCTATACATTTCTACCAGAAACCTGAAACTTGACATTGCCTTTCCCACTAAAAAAAACAAGCAAATATGGATCTACCACCCAGGTTAAGGAACCAAAGCTTAACTTCTTAAAGTCCTGCAATAGAAAAAGAATACATATTCCTGGATGTTTTGATAGTTTAACAGAGACAATGCATATAAACTTGTTAGATACATGCTCGGCATTTAAAGAGTTCTGTTATTTTATATTTTTTGAGATTAAATAAGAAAGAAGGGCTAGGAGTGAGAAAAATGCACATGACCAAATGTTGTGTGATTTTCTTATGTAATTATTTCTGCTGTCAAACCATATAAAGTCTACATCTCCATTAGGAAAATAACCATCAGAGTTAAGTTAAAATCAGTACTTCAAAATGTAGAGTTGGACATGAACATAACCACCTTAAGGATGAGATCATAAATTTCAGTACAGTTACATTATATCACAATTATATTCTGTTTAGAAGGAACACACTTAGAGATTCCGTTGAGAGTCCTTAAGCACAACCATCACTGGCATACAATTTGAATCATTTGAATAACTCGGAATAAAGCCTTAGCAATTGCTTAACCACAGGCAAAATAGCATCTAAAATTTAAAAATTGAAATGTAGCTGAGGAGTTTTGTGTTTCCCACTTTAACACAGCCAGAATATATTATGTTCCTATTGTTCACAATATAGGGAAGAAATGAATATATATATGTGAGGAAGCCTGCAATCAATTTACAAGCTTTTTTTAAATCTGTTTCATATTGGAACTATAATGCAAATCAACAGTGACAAATAGAATTATTTTTTCTTTTCAACATACCATTTCACATATACTAATCATATATATTTTTAAATATACATTATTTATATTTCTAAAAAAGATAATTTTATAATAATCATTTTGGAATATCAGGTAATAGAATCTTATAAGAAGGTAAGTTAAAGCCAAACCATTCTCCAGCGCTGAAATCTGCCTCAGAGATGATCATCTTATTATCATTCAAAATTTCCAGTAGTGAACAAGTGTTTTTTGAGGTAGAATTTCTAATTGTTGAGTCTCACTTATTGACAAAAAGCATCAACTTGAGATAGAACACGCACGTTTGAAATTCAGTTACTTCACACACTTACCTTTTATGCTCAGCCTCTCTGGAAAGCAGATGAGTTGCCTTGCATTGGAGAGCATTTCAATGTGTAATCTGGGCTGAAAAATCCCATTTTCCTTCAGATTTTTTTTTTTGGTTTGGCAATATTTCTAGAGTCTTCAACCTTTAGGTTAATCTCACACTAAATATGTCATTTTCACTGAATCCCCTTCCCAAAGATACTGCAAGCTGGTGGAGAGTTACATGGGATTTTGCTCTTCTCTGGCCTAATCATTTGTGCTGGTATTAAAAAGTCTTACAATCCATAGACTGATGAGTCTATTTCAGATAGTGGGACATTGTTGAATATTACATTAGCAGTCCAAAGGAACGTCCAAGTTTTGTCACAGGAGGTGTGTGTAAAGCAAGATCTTAATACAGTATGTCTTGTTTACATCTGATTTCGGTACTTTATAGTTAACTCTCCCATTGTTCTCATGATTTCAAATAATTTATAGCAGATAAAAAGAAATTTTCTGGGGCCAGCGCTGTGGTGCAGCTGGTTAAAGCAGAGGCCTGCAGTACTGGCATCCCATATGAGACCCAGAAAAAGCTCCCGGCTTTGGATTGGCTCAGCTCTGGCCATTGCTGCCATTTGGAGAGTGAACCAGAGAATGGAAGACCTCTCTCTCTCTCTCTGTCTCTCTCTCTCTCTCTCCCCTACCTCTACCTCTACCTCTTTCTGTAACTTTCAAATAAATAAAATAAATCTTGGGAAAGAAAGAACGTATTTTCTTAACTATCAATTATTCCTTTCCTTTTAGTAGCATGTATACCAAAACCGTATGAGTATTGGTAAAGATGGCTTTTACATATTTATTAATGCCTTTATCAGGAATAGTTTGTGTTGATAGATTTTGGGGGAGTTTCCAAGATTTGACTATTTAGAGTGAAGACAGTGATACTGTTATGAACAATTTGTAGTTTTCCTTCAGTGTAACTATTCAAGCATTTTCTCCAGGGTATTTAACTAGATCACGCATATATGATGAAAATCTCAGTGTTTCTGTATAAAGCCAAATATGGATACTATTTTTAAAATATTACATTGCAGTTCCAATAGAAGTATATAATGCATTTTATTGCTTTACATACTTCCCAACATTTGGTATTGTTAGCATCTATATTTTGCCAAAATGGTGGATGTATAATTATAACTTTGGCTTTATGTTGCCTTTTTCTTGCTTTCTGGTAATGTTGGTCAGTTTTTCTTAGATCTATTGGCCACTTGGAACTCACAGACAAAGAAAAGAAGCAGCCTACTGATGTTAGGCCAATATTTCATCAATGCTGAAAAATGTAGAAAAGTGACTGTGGACTATTGAATACTAAATAAGTTCCTCTTTTAAGGAGCTAGTACGACTATTTTTCTCATTTTTCAGTTTGCGCATTTTTTCTTACTAAATTTTTGGCATTCTACGAACCTATCTTTATATGTATCTATCTACCTACCTATCTGTCTGTCTATCTAGAAAGTAACCCCTTTGTTATACTTATTGGTTATATGTTGGTTACATGTGTCATTTTAATTGTACATTTCCATAAACACAAATCCATAATTCTATTTTAGAATGTTTAATAGATTATCGTTTCTATTAATAGTACCTTATGAAAACACTTCTGTGCCTTTTCAGAAATCTAACTCCCATATACTTCCCCTTCTCAATCTTTATGAATTTCTTCCAAAGTCTTTCTTTTGTAAGTTCCACATATCATATTTCTATGTTTCACAAATATGTAGATTTGAAATCTTGGATTTTCTATTAAACTGAGAATTTCTCCAAGTGTTTATTATTTACATGCATTAGAAACATTAAGGACAATTATTTAAAAGATGTGTGTGTGTGTGTGTTGGTGTATTCCCATATTCTTCCCACCCAACTAACTAAATCTATTTGAATCTTCAGATTCCTAGACAGGTACACACACACACACACACAGCTTTCTTTTGATTACTATCGTATAGAGAAATATAGTGCAGCCTAAACTGAGGACTTTACAGTTACAAAAAGTAGGATCCACAAACTGACTTAATCCGTATCAAGGATTGAACCACCGCTCTCCTACCACCGGGTAAAACGTTCTCAGAGCTGAGGGAACCTCTACAATGCCACTTCTCTGAATCCATGCATGCAAACTCAGGATCCGGTTATTGACATTGTGGGAGCTCTGTCACTCCATATTGACAGAAATGTAGCAGGCCACCCTGCTGACAGTGTTGAACACATTTCAGCCTCTCTTGCAGTCAGAAACAGCCAAATTTTCATAAATGAAATGTGAGCAGAAATATTAGCTACGCATTTCTAGTCTGGGACTTACTATTTTTGGAGATTCTCTTCCTGTTCCTGAGCTCCTTTCTTCTTCCCAGGGCAGACAGAACAATTCTCTGGAACCTGGGCTGCAGATGACCACTAGTACAGCTGTACTGCTGGCCTTGCTGGTAGCTTTTAAACTGTTAAACTGGAGAGAATTCAATTTACATGAGTTTTAATGTATCATATTTTGAGACACATTTAATAACATCATAACATTACTACATAAGTATTTGTAATAAAAATAATTTTACCACTATAGCATCATGCTTATCATATTAAATTTCAGATAAAAAAAAAAGACAGGGCTGTTTTCATAAAATAGTAAAGGTCAGTATGTTATACTCATAAGAACTAGTCCATTATGACTAGAAGACGTGTTTGAGAAAGAAAGAGATAGATGATACATAGATAAATGATAGACATTTCAATTGAATTAGTGCTACCATTGTCTTATCTTTCATAGAAATGTTCAAAATGGGAGAAAGAGTGCACTTGCTTGTCAAAGCAGCTTTTTACCCTGCAACTTTTAAGCAGCATTTGAAGTTACGGGAAACTTAAAATTGTGCCACAGACTATAACGAATAAGAAACTGATGACCAAAATATGTGGCTGTTAAGTGTCATATAACTATCTTCGGAGGATTTGTTTTCTGTTGTAAGCCTTACAGCCTTGATTCACTTGCAAACCAATTTAGCAGGGTGATTATAAGTATGTTAATCTTTTTTTAACTGACATAATTGCATTTAATAACTAATGACAGCAAAAGACACAGGAAATACTCTTCAAATACCTCACTGAAACCCCACCTGGCTTCAGGCAGGAGGTATCTGTGGAAGTGTATGCTCATTTAACTGAAGGAGTTCATTTGTAGAAGGGGATGGCAGAGTGAGAAAAAAAAATAGTCTTTATTAGAAAACAACCAAGTATCTCCTCAACTTACAAACTCTGAAGAGCGGTTTCTATGCTTACTCCCAACATGCACACATAAGTATGTTAATCTTAACAAAGAATTTTAGGTGCCTTGACAAACAACTGAAAAAAATTTCGAGAACTTTGGTGACAAATGCAATAAAATGTTATAAAAGTTTGGTAAAATATATTGATCCAAATAGTTTGACATTAAATGTTTTATTGCAATTTTACTGCTGTTTCTTTATGAATTCAAATTACATGAAGGAGTGTTTTTATGTTGGAAAGGAGCCCACAGTGGTCTTCCTTTTCTTCCATGAAGCTGTCATGGAAAGGTTACTGATATCTTTCAATTTTATGTCAAAGCATCATCAGTAGAACCATTGTGCTTTCAGTAATATTAAATTAAAAACGTCATAATTTTTTATAAATATATAGAAGAAGACAAGAGTATAAAAAGAGTTAATGTAAGTTAAAGCACATGTTTCAGGTGATTAATTTGCCCTTAAGTTATGATATATTCTTAGTGTCCAAAGTTTATGGACAACTGAAAGATAAGTTATTTAGAAACTTCTACTTTCTTATAAACTACACTGCTTTTAAAAATATATTATGAATTATTTGAGAATATATACATTTCATTTCTACTGTATTCATACTTTGTTAGGATCCTTTTATGAATTTTAATTGATAGTTCTTTTCTCAATGTATTTTAACATTCTTTTTTTTTAACTTTTATTTAACAAATATAAATTTCCAAAGTACAGCTTATGGATTGCAGTGGCTTTCCATAATTTCTCTCCCACCCGCAACCCTCCCATCTCCTGCTCCCTTTCCCATCCCATTCACATCAAGATTCATTTTCAATTCTCTTTATATACAGAAGATCAATTTAGTATATATTAAGTAAAGATTTCATCAGTTTGCACCCACACAGAAACACAAAGTGTAAAGTACTGTTTGAGTACTAGTTATAGCATTAATGCACATTGTACAACACATTAAGGACAGAGATCCTACATGAGGTGTAAGTGCACAGTGACTCCTGTTGTTGACTTAACAAATTGACACTCTTGTTTATGGCGTCAGTAATATCCCTAGGCTCTAGTCATGAGCTGCCAAGGCTATGGAAGCATTTTGTGTTCACAAACTCCAATCTTATTTAGACAAGGCCACAGTCAAAGTGGAAGTTCTCTCCTCCCTTCAGAGAAAGGTACCTCCTTCTTTGATGACCTGTTCTTTCCACTGGGATCTCACTTGCAGAGATCTTTCTTTTAGGTTTTGTTTTTTTTTGTTTGTTTGTTTTTTGTGTTTTTTTTTTTTTGCCAGAGTGTCTTGGCTTTCCATGCCTGAAATACTCTCATGGGCTCTTTAGATTTCTAAAGAACTTTAATTGAAAACATTATTTTTACTGACTTATATTTTTAAGGTATAACAAAATAATTATATTTTTAAGTCATAACAAAACAATGATTTACTTCAACTATTATCAAGTTACAACTGGTCTTGTTAAAAGATTTATTTAGTGTCTGGCACTGTGGCTCACTTGGCTAATCCTCCGCCTGCAGCGCTGGCATCCCATATGGGCACTGGTTCTAGTCCCGGTTGCTCCTCTTCCAGTCCAGATCTCTGCTGTGGCCCGGGAGGGCAGTGGAGGATGGCACAAGTGCTTGGGCCCCTGCACCCATGTGGGAGACCCGGAAGAGGAGCCTGGCTCCTGGCTTCAGATGGGTGCAGTGCTGGCCATGGTGGCCATTTTTGGGGGGGTGAACTTATGGAGGGAAGACCTTTCTCTCTCTCTCTCATTGCCTGTAACTCTACCTGTCAAATAAATAAATAAAAAATCTTAAAAAAAGATTTATTTATTTATTTTGAAAGTCAGAGTTTAGAAAGAAAGTGAGACAGAGAGGGATCTTCCTTCCACTGGTTCCCTCTCCAGATGGCTGTAACTGCCAGTGCTGGACCAGACCAAAACCAGGAACCTGGAGTTTCAACCAGGTCTCCCACACTTGAGTCATCTTCCACTGCTTTTTCCAGGCCGTTTGCAAAGAAATGGACAAGAAATGGATCAACTGGGATCCAAACCACTGCAGATATGCAATGGTGGCATCACAGGCAGCAGGTTTACCCATTGCACCATGATGCTGGCCTCAATCTTATTACTTTTTTAACCACATAGATTTCTCCTCAACTCTGTTTCTCACTCCCAGTGGATTCTTTTGAAGCAAATGTTATACTTCATAATACTGCATCCATAAATATATCAGTATGAATTTCTAAAGCAGAAGTCATTTATCACTGCATACTGTATTGCCCTTATCAAACCTGTAAAATTCATTAATGCATTAAATATTCAGTCATTATTTGTCAGCTTAACATTTTTAGTTAAATATACCAGATTGTATCCTAAAGGTTTTGAATAATGTGATCTATTCTAATATGAATAAGACCAAGATTTATAAATACTCTAAGAAAAGCGTAACTTGGGGACAGGCATTCAACACAGCAGTTAAGATGCCACTTGACATGGCTGTACCCCATACTGGAGGTCCTGGTTCAAGTCCTGGCTCTAATTTCTATTCAGCTTTCCGCTGATGTTCATCCTGGGAAGGCAAGAAAGGATGGTGCAAGTAATTGGGTTGCTGCCACCAAAATGGGACATCCAGATTGAGTTCCAGATGCCTGGCTTTGGTCTGGCCCAGCTCACCAGGAATTTGGTGAATCTTTATCTTTCTGCCTTTCAAATAAAATAATATTTTTTTAAAAAAAGAAAGTTGATTTTTGGGAATAATTCCATATTTATCTTGATTGTATTCAAAGAATTGAAAAGTTCTATCCAGAGACATTTGAAATTTCAATTTTAGAAAATGTCTTCAAACATTTCTCAAAGTGTTCATATGAATTTTCAGTCTTTTATGTTACATATTAAGTAATCCAGATAATCTACATTATTGACAAAACATGGTATTTTTGTTTTTCCATTTCACTTTTACCCAATCTTGTGTGTCTATACTTCTTTCTCATTCTGATTCATTTTGAATTTTGCTATGATTTTTAAGATTAAGAAATTTGCATGTTTCTTAGTTGTTTAGGATCAACTGACATCTTAACATTTCTTTGGACGGAGAATGTTTCATTAGGAGAGGCATGCGTTTCTGCAGAGTAGGACATCATGACTACTTGACTTCTTTGTCTGATACTGACTTGATAGTCATCCATTATTGCCTTTGCTGTGGGCACAATGGTGATATTCAGCATGACTTGAAGTGTAGGTGGAATATTTCTGTAAAGAAGCATAAGCATTCTTTCATCAATTGTTTGGTTTTCATGAGATACTGTTTTCAAAAGAACTGAACATTACAAAAGAGTATTATTTTTTCACTGCTCTTCAGAATAATAAGATTTTAAGTCACCAAATAAGAAAAATACTGCCTTGGGAATCCTGAATTCCAAGTTTATTTATTTCTCTTGAGCCCAATGAGAATACAAAGGTTATCTTTTCTCAGCTTCTCTAACATATTACAGAAAGCAACAAGTAATGAGTTTTGCATTTTTGTAATTCTTGAAATCAATGCAGTTATTTTTATCGGTGCTCAACTATTTTATCCTTGGCAGATGAGATTCTTCACTTTAAAATCTAGGTCATTTTGAAATGACCCCAGTAGTTTCTTATCTAGACTGCTTTCAGTATAGAAAATTATTTCAGGGTCCTTGAGTGAGAATCCTGTTTCAGATTTGAAATCAATGCTCTCTCCATCCACAAAGAACCTTTTTCCTTTGTTCACTGAGTATGTTCAGTTTCCATTGTAGCTGGGTGATGTTAGAAAGAAGTTTATGTGCTCACAGATTTAGAAACTTAAAACGCAGATGCCATTAAGGCGGGAGTGAAAGCAGGAGGAATTACGTAACCTGAGAAGAATCCAGAGAGCGGGGAGGAGGCAGGCTCACTCAGTCCACTCTGACGGGAGGTAACTGGAAATCAGGTCTCTACTGAGAGCAACACCTCCAGTAACCTAACCTCTCTCTCTCTAGGCCCTGCCTCTTAACATCTCCACCACTTGTCAAAATTGCCACACTTGGGACAAAGCTTCCAATACATGAACATCTGAGGGACAAGTCACGACCCAACCTAGCAGTTACGGATCACAGTCTGAGCCTACTATGCTCATTATGAGGGCTTCGCCATTGTTTCTATGGCTTTTCCTTGACTATCTGGGAATTGCTGGTTTTCTTTGCGGTTGTTTCAAAGGAATATGTACCACAGATTAAACGTACCAGAGACTTAAATTTCCAAAAACAAATTTAGTTTGGCATTTCAACTATTTTACTTAAGATCTGTTATGTGTGCGGCTTTAACTTGAGAGCCAGGCCAATAAATTCACCCTGTGCTTGCCCCTCAGCCTATCTCTCCCTTTCTCTCTCTCAAAAACTTTATTTATTTATTTGAAAGCCAGAGTTGAGAGAGAGAAAGAGAGAGACAGAGACAGAGACAGAGAGAGAGAAAGAGATCTCCCATCTACTGGCTCACTCCCCAGACTGTGGCAACAGCCAGGGCTGGGCCATGCTGAAGTTAAGAGCCTGGAGTTTATTCCTGGTCTCTGACACAGGTGGCAGGGGTCCAAGCACTTACACCATTTTCCGCTGCTATTCCCAGTACATTAGCAGAGAGCTGGATCAGAAGTGGAACATCTTTATGACTTGCTGGTTTCACAAGCAACTTTTTTTTTTTTTAATATTTATTTGAGAGGTAGAGTTACAGTGAAAGGGAGACACAGAGAGAAAGGTCCTCCCTCTGCCTGTTCACTCCCCAAATGGCCACAACAGCTGGAGCTACACCGATCCGAAGCAGGAGCCAAGTGCTTCTTCCTGGTCTCCCATGTGGGTGCAGGGGGCCCAAACACCTGGGCCATCCTCCACTGCTCTCCCAGGTCACAGCAGAGAGCTGGATTGGAAGAGGAGGAGCCAGGACCAGAGCCGGCACCCATATGGGATGTCAGCACTGCAGGTGGAGGATCAACCCACTGTGCCACAGCACCGGCCCCCACAGGCAGCTTTACCTGCTATGTTACGATACCAGCCCCTAAATAAATCTTTTTTAAAAAGTTTATATAGTCCTTCAGGTTTTTAATAAAGTATCTGCATCATTTAATTTTAATTTAACAAAAACTACCAAACTATTATGCTTTCCAACACTCATGATTCTATTCCTGTTACTGCCCCTCGCCACACAAACACACATGTGTCATGACGTATGTATACACATGCACACAGAATTTTGGAAATATGCTACACATCAAAAATACCAACAATACTAAATAAATATTTTTCAATGAAAATAAGTTACTACATAAATAACTTATGAATTTATATCTGATCACTCAGTACATAAAACTTAAAGTTTTATAGTAAAAGAGTATAAATCCTTAATACCTTTTCTTCTCTGGTTATAAAATGGTGAACATTAAAACTTTCATAAAGCAGGCTATAATAATGTTTTATTATTTTTAATATATTTCTGAGGTTGAAGAAATTAAAAAATCAAGGTCAATGTAGTTATCTTTACTTTTAATATCTAAAGACATTAAATTTATCTATTTGAGAGTAGAATCATTTTACAGATTTTTTCATCTTTATAATTTAATCATTGAACTTCATTAAATCAAATACACATGGCCTTCAAGTAATCAACTAAAGTTACTTCTTAAATGATATAACCTGTTGTATGTAGAAGTATGTATAGATTTGAGCATTTATATTTGGTTGTGAGTGTGGATTTATAATTGCAATTGAATTATATCATATACTATCTTGGTTACTAAATATCTTTTGTGAGCATCCTTCATAGTAGTTTTTTGGGGTTTGTTTTTAGTGGAGTTTGTGTTAGTCTAGTTGAAATATGGCATTCTCTGTAGGATTATACCACAATTTATCAATTCCCAGATATTATCTGATGTTTTACAGCTTGATTTTCTTTTCTGGTAGTAACCTATAAAAAACGGTTTGCCACATAATTTGCTAATATTAACCTTATCATTTTTCACTGTCATATAGCATTTTAATGATTGTTATCCTGGTCATATTTTTTTTTTATTACTTTTCTTCATTTTTTATTTGATCCTTAATCATAAGCTGATATTTTTAAAGTTCTTTTACTAAATTTTTACAAGCTGGGAAACACTAAGTATTTTGTATTTCATAGACCAACAATCACACATTCCCAGATGGTATGGTATAAGTAGCATTATCACAATCTCCATTAAATTAATTGCATATTAATATAAAATACAAAATGTTCAAATATTGTTACTGAGTTCAAAGGTGTTTTAAATTTTTTAGTGGAAATCGACTCCTTTTTATAAGAGAAATTTGAAAGAGAAGGAGAAACTCATACTTTGCACAAATATTTGTTATATACATTGACTATGGGGAAACAGTGCATTTCTGGCAACTCAGTTGAATTAGGTAACCTAGCAAAGCATCTCTTATACAGAATGTGTACTACAGAAAGTGCATGTTCTGTGCATCTTGCAAATACAACTAACAGCATTTCACTTCCTGTATTTAGTAGCCTCCATTCTGTTCTTTTAAAGGGTCTTCTTTCTTAAACTGTGCCCTGCTGTGCAAACATTAAAGCAATTTTTCCTCTTGAAACATTAAAAGCATGCACTTCTGCACAATTTAGAGTTAGCAAAGACTTTTAAAAAGATGTCTTAGAGGCTGGTGTTGTGGTGCAGTGCGTGAGATTATTTTTGTTAAGACATAACTATTCCAAAGGAGAACCCACAAGTTAAAACACAAACAAAATCAAAGCCCATTTGTAATCCCTTGTTCCAGCAATCCATTTCTGTGCTTTGGTTTTCTTTTTAAATATTCATTGCAGAATTTCTTGTAACAAGTGTCTAAAATTTATATTTGCCCTTCTGTGGTGCCCATTTAGTCTCAAACCACAATTACATTTACATCCTACACCTTCATTGTAACTATCACATCATGGTTTTGATACTCTCTGTAATCACAGCCAATAGTTACACTCCCCACTCCCCTCTCCCCTCTCCCCTAGGCTTCCTTGAGTTTTAGAAGCTGTCATTCCATCACCCCTTGAAATATATCCTCCTTTTCTGAGAGACAATCCTCTCCTTATCAGCCTCCTGCTTAAGATCAGCTCGTTATCAGTCTCCCTTATTGACTAATTCTTGTCCTCTTACCCACCTTTTAACCTGTTGCGCCACAGTGCCAGCCCAATCCACTTCCAATTCCACTCCCTGCTATGGCCTGGGAAAGCAGTAGAAGATGGCTCATCTCCCTGCACCTTTTAAATAGTGGCTATGAGATCCTATTCTGTTGTTACCCCTTAGTTTTCTATGTGATTGAATCCCATATAATTAGATATCTACTCCATAATTACATTTCCAAAATTATTTTCTGTGGTTCTGACTTGTTAATTGAGCTCTAGATTCCTGCATTAAATCCTCTTTTTAAACGTGTACTTATAAATACTTACGATAAACATAAAAATTCAATTATCCAAGAAATAACCCTTGATAATTTTCCAACAAATATGATCTTCTATTAATTTTTCCCATGCCAAGTTGTCTTCATCATGAACCCTTTCTTACATTTATCCAAAACTCTCTTACCAACTTCATTTTCAATTTCATTAACTAACACATTTTCCTGAGAATAAATGCTAGACTTATTCACTTAGCTCCTCAAATGATTCCAGTGCTTTACAAATTCACTATGACTTTGTAGCTTTATGCCATAAGCACTCTGTAAACAGCTTTCATTTTCGCTTGTGAGATTATCAGTACAAAACACACACGGCAGCCAGTTGACTTCTCAAAGCACACTTAGCTCTGATTTGACCACTACATAAAACCATCCAGATTCTCTACCACGATTTTCAGTGAACTTTGTACTTCATTCTTTCATACATATATGATCTTATCCATACCATTTTTATTTTTTCACAGCTGCATGTAAGCACCGATTTTGTTTTTCCCCTGTGAATTATACAAATGCTCTCTAGACTCAGAGTCTGTGTTCTTTGTCTGAAAAACTGTTTCCCAGAGCTGTTGTTTCTTCCCTTTCTCAAGTATTGGTTCAAAATACGGCTTCTCATACAGACTTTGCCTGTTCATCCAGCTGTATAACAGTTCTTTCTGTTCTGTCATCTTTTTTTATCTTCATTAACTGCATTTGGTTTATAAATCTTACAATAACATAGAATGTGCAATATTTTTAAATGTTTTCAGACTCCTTCCCCAAAGTTTGTTTAATAACAGAATCCTTTGTTCATTTTTACTACATCAGAATACCATAACTAGTTTCTTATAGTAAATGTTTAATGAGCATTTGATGATTGCCTTAGTTCATTTTATGTCGTTAATGATGTATTACCACAGGCTGATCAGTTACAAAGAAAATGGGTTTATTTTGGCCCACAGTTCTGGTTCAAGGTCCAAGGCCACATCTGGTGGCCTTGTTGCTGTAATAATCCAAGACTCTGATGGACATTTCATGATCTCATGGTGATAGACAAAGGTATGTTCCATTTTCTCATTGTCTCTCTCTTCCTATAAAGCCACCATTTGTGGGGGCTGAATTCTGTTGAACTTATTGAATCCTAGTCACTTCCAAAAGTCCTCATTTGTAAACATCATAGTCAGTTTAACTCTCCACTCTCTTAATATTTTGCAATAAGGGTTAAACTCCAACATGAGTTTCAGAAGAAGCAAATCATATTCAAACTCTAATACTGATTAAATGAATGGTATTGATTTAATGATACCTATAAAATGTCTGTTGCTGTAAATCCTCCAATGGTCCCAGGTAACCAGTTCTAACATTCAGCTGAGGCTACATTTCCCCAGGTTATAATTTTCTCTTGTAGATTTTTATACGTCTTTAGCTAATCACAGCCTATTTTCAAGTGATACTGTGCAACTTCATACATAGTGAAAGAATAGCTCACTTTTCATTTCTCCTTTCCAAGTCTATGTGGATTTTTTCATACATGTTAATTCTACATGTGTTATAGATGCTTTCATTGTTTATTGCTATCAAAGGGAGTTAAATAGGGCCCAGCACTGTGGTATAGCAGGTAATGCCTCTGACTGGGTGCCAGCATCCCAATTAGTTGCTGATTAGAGTCCTGGCTGCTCCACTTCCAATCCAGCTCCTTGCTAATGTGCCAAGGAAAGTAGCTGAAGATGTCCCAAGTCCTTGGGCCCCTGAACTCATGTGGGAGACCCGGAAGAAGCTCCCAGCCCCTGGCTTTGGACCAGCTGAGCTTCGGCCGTTGTAGCTATTTGGGAAGTGAGCCAATATCTGTAAGAACTTTCTTTTTCTGTCTCTCCCTCTCTCTGTCTCTGTAACTCTGTCTTTCAAATAAATAAATAAATTAATTAAAAAAAAAACAAAGAGGAGGTACACAATACAAAAGGTGTTTCATTTACTTATGAAACTTGATTCTAGAGCTTCAATTTTTTTCTGTAGATTGGTATTGTGCTTGGATTCCATTTTTTCTGCCTGACAGATTTATATTTAGCTTTTTTTTTTTAGTATGATCATGTTAATAATGAATTCTTTCAGTTCCTGTGTATCTAAGAAAACTTTTAGGGAGAGGCGTTGTGACACAGCAAATTAAATCACCCCTGTGGCACCAGCATCCAATATGACAGCTCCTGTTTGAGACCCAGCTACTCTGCTTCTGATTCAGCCCCATGCTAATGCACTTGGGAAAGCAGTGGATTATGGTCCAAGAACTTGGGCCCTTCCATTCTTGGGGAGTGTAGGGGGAGACCTAGATGAAATTTCTGGCTCCTGGCTTCACCCTGCCTGACTTCCACCTGACCCAGCCCTGGTTGCTGCATCCATCTGGGGAGTGAACCTGTGGAGGAAATATCGCTCTCTCTCTCTCTCTCTCTCTCTCTCTCTGTGTGTCTTTCTCTCTCTTTGTCAATCTGCCTTTCAAATAGATAAAAGTAAACTTTGAAGGGGAAAAAAAAAAAGTTCTCACTTGTAGTGTAAAACCCGACTTTGCATTTCCAGGGAACTGGTGTAAACTCCCATCCACATCCTAGTGCCAGCCTGGAAATTCTCTCCTGGCAGGAAGCTGTGTCCATCAAGGGACTTCTCTGCACTGCTCCCCACATCTCAGAGGGCACTTGCCATTTCTATGTGATGTTCAATGTCTTGTATATTGTTTTAGCATTTTCATTGCCTCAAATGAGAAATATGTCTAATATATCTGTTCTTGGTTCCTGTCTTTTCCAAGAACAGAAGTCCCACACTCAGTTTATCTTAATGGCAAATAAAAGAAACCTGAGACACAGGGAGACAGGTCTGACATTGGTAGGGACAAAAAAACTTGAAAAGATTAATTCATCCAGGGCCTACGGATGCATCAGTAACAAAAGGAGAAAGAAGCAGTGTATCTCCCAAGAGAATTCCCTATAGCTTTACATTTATGATACCCAAATTCATTGTCTATTTGTAAATCGTGTCTCAGATGGGGTTAGAATAATATATGCTACTAAAATTGGATTTCAGAGGAAACAAGGAAACAGAATAGAAATATTTGTAAATCACAACTTTCTTTCCCAAGGAGGCAAGTGTGAGTTGGAAATACATAGCTGTCTTTGAAAAGTGACTGAGAGCAATCCCACAATAGAACTCTCTGAAATCTGCCTGCAGGGTGACCCATTTGATAACTAACCGATGATACAGTATGTTCAAGTATCAAAACACAGAAAAAAAATAGGGAATTGCTTTAAGTAAAAAAGTTGTGACTCTCTCCTCCTGGGGCTTAATCCAATGCGACTATAAGCCAAATAATACTGGAGAAGGGGAGAGTCAGTAGACGGTGACACCTGTCACTTTGTGTTATATCAGTCATTGACTCAAAAAGACACTGCGAACTTTGCTGTGAGAAATTTCTTCTCCAGATTTTGTGGATCAGTGGCTGAGGCCCAAAACTTCATTACTAAATGGACAGGAGGCACCATTCAAGTCTGTGAGCAAAGCTGATTCCGCCAGAGGGGCACGAAGCCGCAGTGGCTCCACGAACGTCTAGAAGTAGTGGGGAATCTATATACACTTGCTACATCTTGCTCTGCTGAGCACAGAAACTGGAGACTAATCCATAAGTGAAATGGCTATATCTCTAGCAGGCACTTTCTGTCAGACTTCATATGTGGAGTTTGAATGATAATTTGCTGTTACTGTACGGTACTAATAGCCAAAGTAGGTTTGGATAAGTTTAAATTGAACTATAAAATGTGCAATTAATTTCTGTAATTTTTTCTGTTCTTAGTTTGAAGCTTTTTTTCCTAATGATTTCCCCTACAATTATCATTTTAAAGCTGCATGTGATGTTTTACAAGGAAATAATTGTGTTAAACCTTGGCAATTTTGCTTATTATGTTACTCTTTTTTTCCCCTAACTAAACATTTTAGTGTGATATTCACCAGCACTGACTATTTTTTTTTTAAAGATTTATTTGTTTATTTGAAAGGCAGTGTTACAGCGAGGCTGAGGTCTTTCACCTGCTGGTTCACTCCCCAGATGGCCACAACGCCAGAGCCGTGCTTTTCTGAAGCCAGGAGCCAGGAGCTTCTTCTGAGTCTCCCACAAGAGTGTAAAGGCCCAAGGACTTGGCCCATCTTCTGCTACTTTCTCAGGCTAAAGCAGAAAGCTGGATTGAAAATGGAGCTGGGACTCGAACTGGTGCCCACATGGGATACTGGCACCGCAGGCAGTGACTTTACCTGCTAAGCCGCAGTGCCTGCCCCCACTGTTTTTGTAAACAAGTACTATGCTAATAATACTTAGCTTGTGGCTAGATAGAGATGCGACATTTTGACTATTGTTTTAGTACTAAAAATAGAATTCTCTGACTAGATGTTTAACCTAACTGTTAAGATTTCCATCTCCCACAGAGAAGTGCCTGTGTCTGCTTCCAGCTCTAGCTTTTGAATCCAGCTTCCCACTAGTGTAGACCCTTGGAAGCAGCAGCATGGGTAGTGATCAGGTTCTTGCAACCCTCGTGGGAGACCCGAATTGTCTTCCCAGATCCTGGCTTGGGCATTTTTGGACCTTTGGGGACTAAATTGCCAGTTGGGAGTTACCTGCCTCTGACTCTGTGTCTCTCCCTCCCTGTATCTCACTTATGTTTTTAAACAATGTCTGGTGAGGGATCACTCTCTGCCTCTGAGATGGCACTTCTCCCTGAGTCCTCACTCGGTTGTGGGGACAGCAGATGCTCTTTGTCATCCTTTACAACGTCTCCCTCTCCTCCCGCCCCCATAACTCTGCCTTTAAAAAATATTTTTATATATTTGAAAGGCAGACTTACAGAGAGACAGAGGGAGACACACACACACACACACACACAGAGAGAGAGAGAGAGAGAGAGAGAGAGAGAGAAGGAGATCTTCAATCTGCTGGTTCAGTCCCCAAACGGCTGCGACAGCCAGTGCTGGGTCATACTGCACTGGGAGCCAGGAGCTTCCTCCAGGTCTCCGAGTTGGGTGCAGGGGCCCAAGCTCTTGGGCCATCTTCTGCTTCCTTCCCAGGCACATTAGCGGGGAGCTGGGTTGGAAGTGGAGTAGCCAAGACTTGAACTGGCACCCAAATGGGATGTCAGCATCGCAGGTGACAGCTTTACCAACTATGCCAAAATGTCAGTCCCCAGCTTAATATTTTCAATATTTCATTTATCATTTATACTTTTTACCTAACTATTTTTCTTTTTACTGAAGTCTCATTATTACTGCAACTGAAATTTAACAAAATTAAACACTTCCTTTGCTTTCTTCTCATTTCTTTAATCCCAGAAATAAATAAGCTTTTTAAATAGAAATATGTCCTAAGGAATAGTTTACTACATAGCAGAGGGGAAAAAATACCAAGAACATTTGTTAATTATGAGGACATATGATAGATGCTTGAGTGTTATGTTAAAATTTACTCTTAAAGGAAATGGAAATTTCTGTGATTTTAACTTGAAAAAGAAGTGATATTCCTTAGCCTTGGGACTCTCTCCATCAGTAGTGGTCTGCACTGAGATGGACCAGAAGTAGCCTTCAGTAGCAGGATTTAGCTTAATTGGATGCACTGTGCAAACAGATCTTTAAAAGCAAAGACCTAATACTTATCAACTGTTATCCGCGCCAAGAATTATGCTCAGCTTTTAAAAATCTTTTAAAAAATGTCCTAAGCTAAGTGCTACTCTTAACTATAATTCTGCAGATAAGCAAACCAAAACTCAAAAAAAAAAAAAAAACAAAAAACAAAACAAAACAAAAAAACCACCAGCTCTTCATTTCACTGATCTTTTGTATTTTGTTTGCCTCGATTTTGTTTATTTCTTCTCTAATTTTAATATTTCTTTCATCCCACTAATTTTGGGCATGGTTTGTTGTTGCTTTTCTGGATTCTTGAGATGCACTGATAGCTCATTTACTTGGTACCATTCCAACTTCTTCATGAAGGTACCCATTGTTATAAACGTCCCTCTTCACAATGCTTTTACTGTATCCCATAAGTTTTGATTTGATTCGTTGTCATCTTCCTATGTTTCCAGAAATTTTGGGATTTCTGTTGATTTCTTGTATGGCCTATTGTTCATTCAGAAGCAATAAACTTTCTTATGCACACACAGTAAGTCTTAGATTCAAGGTTCATTCATTTCATACCAGCGCCCACACCCACTGACCAATTTATCGTCTTATCGCCATAATCCATTTTTGGTAGCCAGAATCTCAATGTCTTTAATTACTCACGTCCAACTCTCTATTTGTCTCAAGATTATCAAAACGATTGGAATTCAGCCAATTTAGGGATTTTTCCTAAACTTAGAGGTCAATTCAATCCTGGTAATAGTATTGCAGAATTCTATATAAAAACAGGTTCCTGAAATGTGTTAGAAAGTTTTCCATAATTGCTCGAAGAAAAAAAGGCCTATCCAATGGAATAGAAGTAGATCACTATCAGTACATAACGTTCAACAACTAAAAAATCTTAGTTACTTGGCAGACTTATTTCTTTTAAGCATCTTTATATAAAAATAGAGTGTAAAGCATTCTTTTTCCTCTTTTATAACATTATACAAACTCACCACGTGGATTCTGACAAAAGCCCGCACACCATTCCTTTCTGGGTTTTCAGGAGATTTAAAATCCTACAAGACAAGTATCTGCTAATACTAACTGATAGAATCAAAAAGGGAGAGAAAGATCCAACATGGGAAGTGGGATACACAGCAGACTCATAGGATGGCAGATGTCCTAAACAACACTCTGGCCTCAGAATCAGCCCTCAAGGCATTCAGATCTGGCTGAAGAGCCCATGAGAGTATAGCAGGCATGGAAAGCCAAGATATCATGGAAAAAAAAAAAAAAGACCTAAATGAATGATCTCTGTGAGTGAGATCCCAGTGGAAAGAACAGGGCCATCAAAGAAGGAGGTACCCTTCTCCGAAGGGAGGAGAGAACTTCCACTTTGACTGTGACCCTATCGGAATAAGATCAAAGTCAGCGAACTCTAAAGGCTTCCATAGCCCTGGCAACTCATGACTAGAGCCTAGGGAGATTACTGACGCCATGAACAGGAGTGTCAAATTGTTAAGTCAGCAACAGGAGTCACTGTGTACTTACATTCCATGTGGGATCTGTCCCTAATGTGTCGTCTAAAGCCAAGTGATGCTATAACTAGTACTGAAACAGTATTTTTATACTTTGCGTTTCTGTGTGGGCACAAACTGATGAGGTCTTTACTAATTATATACTGAAGTGATCTTCTGTATATAAAGAGAATTGGAAATGAAAAAAAAAAAACAACCTGGTGTTAAAATGGAAATGGCATAGAAAATTAATTAATTTGAAAAAAAAATTATGTAGGATCTCTGTCTTTAATGTGCTGTACATTGCTATTTAATGCTATAATTAGTAATCCAATGGTAGTTTTTTCACTTTATGTTGCTATATGGGCAAAATGTTGAAATCTTTACCTAATATATACTAAACTGATCTTCTGTATACAAAGAGAATTGAAAATGAATCTTTACATGAATGGAAGGGGAAAGGGAGCGGGAAAGGGGAGGGTTGCGGGCGGGAGGGAAGTTATGGGAGGGGGGAAGCCATTGTAACCCATAAGCTATACTTTGGAAATTTATATTCATTAAATAAAAGTTTAATAAAAAAAATCCTCTCTCTGTCTCTAGTCTCAAGAGAATCTTAGTTATTAATAATTTTCTGAAGTATTTGTAAAATCAAGACCACTATTAATCCAAGGTTATATAGCTATTTATGTTCTTTGATGTTTCTCTGGAAACTATTTTCATTTTTTGCCTAAGGAAATATATTATTTACTTCCACTCTAGAGACTTCTTTACCAATTGCCTTTGATAGATTTTTCCTTATTTATCCTAAAGCCTTTCTCCACAGACAACCGTGTGATATGATGGTCAACATATTCTAAGTATTTGAGAAAGAAACAGAATATTATCCAATATAAAAATGATAAAATATTCTTCTTCCCTCTTGCAGTGAAAAATATATTAACATTTCTATTATGTACTACCAAAAATATAATGTATACACTATCAGGACATATTTGACAATAACAAATGATATAAATAAGGAAATGAACACTCAATCACCAGCCAAATTAGTATCCTAGAATATTGGTTTCTAATTTTTATTGGCATAGTGTACTTTAATTCATTTTGGTCTCTAATCCAATAATTACATTTACAAAGACATTTCAATCTTAAAATTGCAAATTACTTATCTGTCACCTCATAGATTACATGCATGTAAATTTAAATGTTCCACTATTTCTAATAACATTGTTAAGACAATTTATTATATTTGAGATTATTTCCTTGATCATGAACTCAAGGCAAATTTTTAGAGCAAAATAAATATTGCTAAGCCAGTGTTTAGCTCACTTCATGGTTCTGTTAAGACAGGCTTCCTTTTATCACAAGTAGGTTTGATGATCAGTGTCATAAAATAGGTTCCCTTATTCTAAGGTAATATTATGCAATATTTACTCTTAAATTTCTTTGTAGATGATATGGATGAAAGCTTACAGACAGGAGGCAATCCCATAACTAGAATATATGTTAATTTTGGTAAGGATGCATTGTTTCCTAAAAAGGATGGGATGGTTCTAAAAAAATAAGATCATCATATATGGCTTGCCTGTCTCTTTAATGGATAGTAACATTTTAAGGAAGGGCAATGAAATAATTCCTGCTTTGAGACTTTTTGGCACTCAGCTGTAGTAGAAGAGGAACTGATGATGGAAAGTTGAAGGGTCATGGTGTGGACCACTGACAGCTTCCATACATGCCACCTAGGCCATGCGACAGGGGCTCTTTTTCGCTGGCCTGGAGTTTCAGAGAAGGGAATCCGAACACTACTGTGTACTGGGTTTGTCGTGTGGATAATTCTTGGTGGACATGAACATGATACAAGAGGATCTGCATGCTAGGGTGGACTCCCACAGATTCAGGCACATGTTTCCAACTAAGACGTTTGCCCCTGATCTTCCAGGCTCCCTCCTTCCAAACAACCCCAAGCCACTTGCCATGGGGGCAGGTATTCGTGCACAGTTACTTCTCAGGCCACTTTTCTCTCCAACCTTGTTCCCCTTGGTGGTCTCTCCTCTCTTTTCCTTGATTTCACCTACAAGTTTATAACTAATACCAACATATTACACTGGCTGACTGTAACACAAGGTGGTGGTGGTCTTCCTTCCTCCATCAATTGTTCATAGGGAACACCCCTTGACAACACAGGTCTGAGCTGAAGCAGTGGTAGAATAAAGGAAAGGGCTATGGGATTACCCACAATTTTCCATGATTTACTTGTACCTTGTCATCCTACTCTGACCTGTACCTGAAAATATATTTCCATGGAGGAAAGTTCAGCTGCTGTGCCTGCCAGAACGCACTGCTCAGTAGCTCTGATATATTAACCCAGGATGAACACTTCTGTATTCTTTGTTCAGGTACTCAGTCACCCTGAGCTCTCTAAAGAATGTCAGATGTCATTTCTTCAAATAGGAAGAAGTACAAGTGTGTGTGTGCATGTGTGTGTGTGTGTGTGTGTGAGAGAGAGAGAGAGAGAGAGAGAGAGAGAGAATGGTACTATCAGAACCCTAGGAAACTGTGGGAAGCGTTTGCTTCTGGGCTACCAGAGACTCATGCTGCATTGCTATTTGCCACCTACACTTTTAGCTACCTCAGAGTTTCTGTTGTCAGTAGGCTTGTATCAGAGTCTGCTTTTGCTGCCAAGTCCTCTTACAATCATAGGTCCAATCGATACGTGCCGTCTCCAGAAGTCTTAAATAATGGATCACAGATGCAGGAGGATTTCCAAGTACAGGACGTGCTGCCTCAAGCCCTAAGGCTCACACAATGTGTTCTATGTGATGGGATTGAAAAGTACAGAGGTCTACCATGTTCTCAATCTTATCCCCGTTTTCAATATCCTGCTTTTTAAAATGTCTAAGTACTGAATCTGACATAAATGACTTCCCAAAGCCATTATTCTAGCACCTTTTACATCTTTCCGCTTTTATAATTAGTCCTTAGTCCTGAATTTCTATGTGGATATCCTTAAGTGTTCCCATGGAGGCACTGGGTGTTTCACAGCATGACAGGAGGTGGTCATTGACTGATTGGAACCTATCATTTTCTTTTGTAAACCTACCGAGTGCTTTTTAAAAGTTGATCCATTAAGCCATTTTTAAAGCTAGTGTCTTTTCACAATATTCAAGTGCCATAACTACCTTCTAAGTCGCCTTCCCCCATCTATTTATCACCTCACCCTACCAAGCAAGGTGCTTGTTGATTTTAATGGTGCTATTACTAGAGTTTGTTCCCATTCTGATAATCTACAGGGGAACCATTATTTTCGAGATCCGGCTCCACATCCTCCTGTTGCTGCTCTCTAGGGATACTCCTGGATGCTGACTTCCTCATTCTACATTTCCCTGAAAGTCAAACCTGAAGCATCGGCTTATTGAAAACAGTCCACTCAGAAGTCAGCCCATGTGGCCAAGTGAAATATGAAGGTGGAAACACAGAGAAGGAAGTAAAGTCAATAAAAATATGCATTGCTAAATTGGTCAAAGCTACCCATTACTCTTACTTAATCCATTAGGATGTTTGTAAGAAACTGTATGCAACAATTCTCAGAACTGTCTGACAGGGCAACAAAAGAGAGAAGGGTTCCAGCCTGCATTTCCCAGGAGTAGCCTTTTCACCAGCAGCATTAATTCTCTGACTTCATCGCTCATGCCTAAGAAAAAAATGTTTACTGAGACAGGCTATGGCCTAGAGATTGTCAGCAAGAATTATCAGTATCAGAATATAATTGATATCAGCATAGAGCTGGCTGGCATATGGGAAAAGACTAGAAGTTGCACATGCGGATTGACAGGTGCAGGTCATCTTATTATCTTCATCCTTTCCTCCTATCTCCATGTGGATGCCACAACAGCATTATCAATAGCAATAATTTTCCTCTTTCCAGTTTTGTTTTCTTCCTATACCTTTGCTTCATGTGCTTACAACTTATTTTACTTTTATTTTTTTTCAATTTGCATTTAAAGAACAGCAACATTTGCCAGGAACCCTGTTGATGGATGCAAGGATTCAAAGTGGTGTGTTGAGTTAGAATTATAAATATATATAAATATACACACATATGCAAACACATGCATATATATATATATATGTTCATATACACATAAAGAGAAATAAATGTTCACCAGTAGATTCTGAAAAATTGCTGTTTTCCTTCTAGTATGTGTAACATATGCACATTTATTTACATAAATTAACTGGAGCTCAAACTGAGTTCTCATTGTCCTTCTCTTTCTTTTCTTGAACTGCTGTGTTGATTCAATAATTCTCATTTGCACCTGCCATTTGTCACACCTTTGGTCCTATCTAAGTCATCATGCTACATGTCACCCATTCACAACCAAGCCTCTTTCAATCTTTATTACAATCCCATCTAGTTGATGGAAGACTTTAAATATGTTCATTTTATTTATAAGACTGGTTCAAATGTGGTAAATAACATGTTTAAAATCAAGTTATTTATTAGCTATGTAGTCAAGATAAAAAATACTATTTTATTGGTTTTCAAAGAAGCAAAACTCTATTTCTTATTCTACAAAATTTGTTAAATACTAATTTATAGTCACAGTAAGAACAACTTTAATTATACAAAGAACGAAAAAAAAAATGAATAAAGTAACCTTTTCATTTATTATCCTCACCTGTATGTAGGGAATGGAAAATGAGATGGCTCTTAAATGAACACTGAGATTCATTTATTTGAGAGGTAGAGTTACAGACAGTGAGAGGGAGAGACAGAGAGAAAGGTCTTCCATCCATTGGTTCACTCCCCAGATGGCCACAACTGCTGGAGCTGCACCAATCCGAAGCCAGGAGCCAGGACCAGGAGCTTCTTCCTGGTCTCCCATGTGGGTGCAGGGGCCCAAGGACTTGGGCCACGCTGCAGGTATAGGATTAACCTACTGTGTCATGGCGCCGGCCCCAAATCTAATATTTTGTAATTTTGAATAAACATTGGTATCTTATAGCAAATAATTTACTGTATCTGTTGTGGAGAATGATTAATAAACTGTCCATTCCATACTAACACATGACAGTACATTCAGAGCTTTTTTTTTTTTTTTGATGGAAATATTAGACACTCAAATCATCTTAAGCATAGAGTGATTTTGGAAGGGAATTTATTTTCAGTATATCTTTGTCCACATGGAACACAGCAACAGGAATCTAAGTTGAACCTCACCTGAACAGGAGTCAGGAACTCTTAAATCAGAACGTGAGTTGGGGTGGTGTTGTGGTACAGCGGGTTAAGCCAATAGAGCACCAGTTTGAGTCTTGGTTGTTCTGCTGCCTACTCAGCATCTTGCTAATGCTTCTGGGAAAGCAAGCTGAAGATGGCGCACGTGCTTGGGTCACTGCCACTCATGGGAGAGACCTAGATCTCATTCCGGGCTCTTGACATGGGCTCCTGGCTTTGGCCCTTAGAGGCATTTGGGGAATGATCCACAAATGGAAGATCTCCCCAACTCTCTTGCCCTTACTCCCTCTTTGTCACTCCTCCTTTGAACTAGATAAATAATACTTTAAACAAAACCAGAAAGTTATATTGCAATATGTTAATTCTGAGCCACATGGTTTCTGTGGCTTTTACTTCTGCTCACACAAGCTTTGTTCTTCTTGATGCATGGATCACTTTACATTGTAACATGCTCTCACCCTATTTGCAATCTCAGCCCAGCTTTGTCACAACTGTCAGTTTAAGTACATTATACAGACAGACTCAAATTATTCTGTCTTGATTCCAAAGTCATGACAAGAAAATAACAATTGGCTTAAATTTAACCAGGTGTATAAACAATTCCACTGTAGAAGGGGACACATCTTCTATTAGCACTAACTGGCAAAGGGACAATGTGTGCACAGGGGTGATGATGTTGTTAGCAATATGGAAAGTGTGAGCTGCAGAGTCTCCAAGACAAACTTCTGCCACAGAGAAATGATGAGATTATTTCAAAAGGGAAAGAGAAGGATGGGTAAAATTCATATATTTTCCAAGCAGACAATGTAAATGTCATGTTAGTGAAAACCCAATGTGATATGTAAAGCTGTTTTTCTATGGAAGTAACAAACAATTCTTTACAACAGTATTTCCTTTATTTGAACAATGAATTATGTGTTTTTCTTTGTTCTATTCATCTATAGAAAAAATTCCTCCTATAAAAATCATTCCTAATAGTTAACAGACATGTGCTCTTGACCGTTTTAAAACCTCGATATCCCTGACTAATTAAATGTCTCTTTGATGTAGCCAGCAGCAGGGGTTCTCGTGATGGGGCTAAGGACCTGTGAAATCTGAGCAGCTTAGAACTTCTGAGAGCACCAACCAGAGTATGAAGCCATAAACTAAGGGCTCAGCTATGCTTCTCAGCATTTAGGGTTTACTCTAGCCACCTTGAAAGATAATCACTGAGAACTAAATGTCTGTGTGGGGCCAATATGCTCACAGAGAAATGATATTTTACAAAGTAGATGTAACACAAATTCTCTGTAACAAATGTGGAGAAAGGAAATGCTAACAGACACTTAAATTCATGGTATTAAAATAAAAAAGTGGAGAAAGCTAGGAATTCCAACAAAAAGGCTATATATGTTATGTATTATTATATAATCCTATTATAAAATTATAAAATTATTACTATTATAAAATTCCATATGTATCATTCAGATAGTTGCATGAGTTCTTATTATCAGAGAAATCATGTGTGAATGCAGACTAATTATGTAATAGATTTTAGATTAAGTCCAAATAATTCTCTCCTTTCTTCTTCTAACCCACTAACTATTGACCACAAGTCTTTATTCCTCAGCAAACAGATGAATCAATTGTTGAAGTATTTTTATAGAACTAAATAAGGAGGAAAAGCCTTAAAAAATAACAGAATTTTTTGAAAGAGACATGAAAAATGAAGATACAGTTTTTCATAAAGATACTGTATTACATTCTCAGTTTCTACTTACTCTATGTAAAATACCAAGACAACTGAATCAGTATGTAAGCACATTGGAATGACAAAGAACATAAAGTACAAAATAACTCCAGGAAAAGTAAAAGTTACTTGGAAAAATATAATGGTAAAGGAAACTTTGTAACTCACATTTTCATATCGCTGGTATCTCTCATTGGCAGAGGACTCTTCAATTTTCTGTGCCTGGTCAAATGCAATCCAAATTCTCAGTTCTATCAGCACAAAGTGAAAATGAGGACAGGTTAGGAAAGGAAGGTAAGAGGGGAAGAGTTGTAACATGGTTGAGGTTGTGGTTAGGATCTGTAATCTGATGATTATTCTTTACATAAAACTGAAAACCATTAATTTGCATTTGGTTTTATAATGCCTGTACTGCCCATTATCTTATGAAGATTCTGAAAACTGATACAGGAAGTTCTCTACAGGATGACTTTAAATGAGGATTAGAAGTACTGTGACAATCATTGCCTTTTGTGTCATTACTATGTTGAGTGGCAAATAAAATGGGGATTGGATGAGATTTATCTCATTTTCTTCTTCAACTTAACAAGTTAACGTGAAAGGGGAGCTGTGAAATTTTTCAGTAAGCTGTTTTCACAATAAGAGAAGTTTCTGAAAATAGAGTCAGTATTGTTTACTTTTTAGAAACAAAGTAAATTTATGGGGACAAATTGAATTTTGTTGCTGTTTTTAGTGTTTTAAGATATTATCTAACAATTACCTATATCTTTATGTCTATATGTATGGGAGAGAGAGATAGAGAGACAGATATAACACATAAAAGATTCAGTTCCCCAATGCAGTACCTCCTGTTGCATGGTAAGGCATTTCCACAGCCTGACCTCCTAGGAGATGGATGTAACTGGTGATCAACAGATACACTGTAATTGATGGTACTTGACTGTGCTATATTTCTTCCAAAAGGAATGGAATATAAAATGAGACTTTTCCTATTCCATAAGAATTTCAGTAAAAACCTCAAGGTCAGCAAAGATTAATGATATATGTCCCCACATTCTAAAAAGATATATAGTCACATACTCAAAGGACTTATTTAGAAGTGGCCAAATGGTCTGGTACTCAGAAACCTAAATAAGTCTGTAGAAGAGAAGACCATCAATTCACTACTGGATCCTCTATAAAGGAAATCTTAAGTCCTCTGTCCATTTGGGGGAGGGAGAGTTTATGGTTCTCTCTGATTAAGAAGGAGAATTTCACATCTCCTAAAATCAAGACAGTAGAAAGACTCAAAAAAAAAAAAAAAAGCAACGATAAAGATCCTGATGGTTTCCAAGAAGCGAAATAAGCATCTCATTGTCTAGTTGAACACTGAATCCATTTCAGAGGCCTGTATCATGTACCATTTGGGCAACTGGAAAGATGAGTGAGAGAGACTTTTGGGAGAATTCAACAATGTCCTGATAATAGGAGGTGACTCTGAAGGCAGATCTGACTTGAATAACTGGAAAATTCAAGGCAACGGGAAAGAGGGTACCATCTGCTCTGAGGTAGAGGATCAAGGGTGCATGAGGTATCCGGCTTCAATTCTATGTCATGGAAAGTAACTGGGTTTGAGTCATCTGCATAAAGAGATACTACTCAAGAGATACCTTCTGGCTAAAATGATGTCAGCAGGGAGAGGATGTTATCCCTGCCTAAAAACTTGAAGAGGTTCCACACCAAGCCAAGTAGGGAACAGATGCTCTGAGTCAGAAAGTGGTTAGAAAGTCCAGTGGCATCTCCATGGTTGTTTCCCAAGGGACTGTCAGTGTGCTTCTCAAAGAATCAGCACTTGAATAGTACAGTTGACTCGTCCAACAGACACGTGCAAAGCAAACATAAAAACAAGCTACAACAACAGCACTGGTCTGGGTTCTGAATTTCTCTCTTCTCAATCCTGAAGAAGGTGACATCAACAAATGACAGTTAGGCACTGGAGGAGGTGTAGAGAGAATGCAGAATACACCATGCTGTCGTTTTTCTACTATGCTCAACTAGGCGTACATGGAGCCTAAGACCACTGGCGGACGGTGATGGTGGGAATGATGAGGGGAGGGGTGATTCTCTGAATTTGTTAACAGATTAAAATTTAGTATTGCATTGATAGGACGCAATAAAATGTGAAAATAAGATTGTTTTTGCATTGAAGACAGTAAACCGATAAGCCATGGTATATGCCCAAGATACCTTTCAAGGGTAGGGATATTAAAAGATCATGTATGAAGGTAATTAAGATAAACACATGGTTTTTCTTTTTTTTCCCTCCCTCCCTTCCTTCCTTCCTTCCTTCCTTCTTTATTTATTTTATTATTGTTATTATTATTATTATTATTATTATTATTATTTTGGTAGTGCTGTCCAGAGTAATGCCCACTCAGTAAATATTTTGGACTCAATCTTCAAACATCTGAATAGCTACACTATTTATATTATAATGTTTTATCTTCAGTTTGAGGCTCAGGCTATTCATCTCACCTAGCTCTTGCTACTGCAGGTAAAAATACAGAGCTTCCAGGGGTTGGCATAGTGGCATAGTGGGTATGACCTCTACACCAAATGGGTTCATCCCGTATATGGGTGGCATCCCACCATATGGGTGCAGGTTTGAGTCCTCGCTGCTCCACTTCCACTCCAGCTCCAAGCTAATGTGCCAGGGAAAGAAGCAGAAGATGGTCCAAGTGCTTGAGCCCCTGCACCCATCTGGGAGACTTTGAAGAAGCTCCTGGTTACTGGCTTCTGTCTGACCTAGCCCTGGCTATTGCAGCCATTTGGGGGAGTGAACCAGTGAATGGAATGTTTCTCTCTGTGTGTCCCTCACTCTCTGTAGCTCTTTCAAATAAATGAAAATAAATATTTTCTTAAATAAATATAGAGCTTCCCTAATTAGTCTCCCTTAATAATGCTTTGGTTACAGATTATCCAGTGATTTTTTTAAATACATGCATGGTTTTCTCATAATATGCATTTTCTATGAAGTTTTTGAAGGTCTCTCATGATATTAATTTCTCATGTTGTTGGGAAAATATAATTAAAAATAATATTTCTCTCAACCCAGAAAAGCTATCTAGAAAGGTAGAAAAGAAAGAAAGCAATGTAACGTTGTGTTAAGCTAAATGTGACATGAACTGCAAAGACACAACAGCTCGCTCTCTCCTGCACCTGGCCATCCAGATACAGCCCATTCCACACCTGCATTCAAGGCACACAAAGACTAATTCTGCAAAAACAGGTCTTGATGGCGCTGCTTGTCAAATATAGTTCATCAGGGGGTCATCTAGTACTTGGGGTTTGTGTTTGATACTTGGCTTTACCCGGATAAACAAACAACAAACAAACACAAGAAATTCTCCAGCCCTCAGCACAGGAGGTGGTTTACTGCTAGGTTGATGCCCTCTTGCAGACACTGGGTTGGAGGACCCTTGTCTTCCTGACGATGACATTTCAATGAGTTGGCCTTCCCACCCCAGAGAAAGGTATTTCTGGGTTGCAAAGCAGGTAAGAGACTTGCCTGGTTTTCAGAAGAATCTAATTTTCAAAGAGAAAGCTACCATTACAATTATTTTCTAAAATAAATAAGAAAAGGGGGGTGGCAGAAGACTTAGGGCTCATTTACAACAGAGAGAACTAAGCCACATATTTTTCATTTGTATCTGTCCTTGCAGTATGGGTAAGAACTTTCTTTGCTAGTGCATTAATCCAGGAAAAACTCAAAATCCTTTTCATTTTATGAAAAAAAAAATCACTTTTTTCCTCCCAATGTTTTAAGCTCACAAGCAAAATTACCTTTATAAAATTCTCTTTAGGATAATTGCTGAAATAGGGTTTGCTTTTTCAATTAGTTACCATGGTCTTTGCCAATACTGCTTTTCAGTATATAATTAAAAAAAGACTTTTTAATATTTATATGAGTTCCATATGCTGTCGTATGTTCTATATTTCTTTTTTTATTATAAAATAAAAGATAAGTAATTTTAGTTTTTAAACTTCATATATTTATCTTTATTTATTTGAAAAGTGGAGGGAGGGAGTGGAGGGAGAAAGAAAAGGAAGGGAGGGATAGAGAGAGAAAGGAAAAGGCAGGCATCTTTCATTCAGTAGTATACTCCCTAAATGCCCAGAATGGCCAGGGCTGGGTAACACCAAGGGTAGTAAAGTTAAGTAAAATTTGTACTGAAGTATAATATCATATCTGAAGGATAAACACAAATAAATAGGTCACAAGACATGATTTTATTCTACTTTGGTAGATAATGTGTTTTCCAAAGTGGCTATATCAATTTAGCCTCCCCAGAACATTGTATGGCACAACTAGTACCTCTCTACCCTACTTAATACTTCTTAATTTCAGGCCATTTTTTTGTTTGACTAATGTTGTCTCATCATCATTTTTTTCTTGCGTTTTCCTAGTGAATGAGAGAGAGAGAGAGAGAGAGAGAGAGAGATGCTATTTACACTTTTTAACCTATTTCTTTGCCTGAATTAATTTTCATTTGTTCTTTCTTTGAAATGATCTCCAATTCAGAGATTTATCTTTCACATACAGCAGTGTCATTAGCACACAAGCTATTTATATACATATAGTTCCAATTACTAAGCTTTCTTTTCTTTCTGTGCCATTTAATTTTATTTATTTATATTTTATTTATTTGCTATTCCAAATTCTGAGACTATTTTCACACTTTCTTCTGGAAGTTTTATGGTTTTGTGTTTCACATTTCCATGTGAAATTCATCTGTCATTATTTTATTATTTTAATTCTTCTCATGGGTATCCCATTGGCACTATTACTTACTGGAGAGACTGTTTTTCCCAGGAACTGACCAATGACACTTGTGTTGTTAAGCAAGGGGTCACATGTGCTAGTGTCTATTTCTGATACCACTCAATGCTTTTCTTAGTTTATGTATCTGTTTTTACATATTAACTACATGTTCTTTGTTACTGTAGTATTAGAAATTACTCATCAGTCGTCAACCAGCTTCACTTCTCTACTGGGTATATCTGTTGAGGAATCTGCTATTAATATTTATTTTTTTGCATCTTTCATCTTATATTTTGCCCCTTTGTTAGACTGTTGCATGGTTTATTGAGTTTATTTTCCTCTATTTATCGTATTGGGGTTATAATGATTTTTGAATATGTGAATGTATGGGCCTTTGACAGTAAGATGGCTTAGCCATTAACTCTTAGGCTACCTTATCTGGGCTGATTTCTTTCTCCCTCCTCCTTGATAGACTCATCATGCTTTCACCTATTTCCAGCTTGAATCTTTCCTCAGGATTAATATTCAATTTTATGAACTTTTTCTTTAGTGTCCCGTTTGGACACTAAATATTGAACAATTAATTTCAGTTACTCCATTTGTCAGAAATAGAATTTTCATTTGATTCATCTTATAATTTACTGTATTTTGGCAAAATTATTCATATGTAGTTTCTTAGACCTATTTATTGCAGTCCACACTTGAGATTTATAACAACTTCATAATTCCTATGTCTGTTTTATTATCTTTTTTATTTGCTTTTAGCAAATGTTCTTCATGTATACAATATTTACACAATTTCATATTTTCACTTAACATTTTTAGTATATAAACTATTTTTCAGATTCTTTTTATGTCCTGGAAATATTGCAACAGTGAGTAATATGAGCACAGTTAATAAATTCTATACTTGATCAAGTTTGTATTCTAGTGTGGTGATACAGACAATAAACACCAACAGACAAGTAATTATTGTATGTCAGATATTTGTAGGTTATAGGAAGAAAAATAATGGGAATATCACTCACACTACTCACAGTCAACCTGTCCTTGTCTAATTGGCTCATGCACAAAATGATCATGGAAGCTATGATAGAGGTTGTGGATGAAATCAGGAGGTAGGAGTTCCACTGACAAAGGCAGAACTGGCTAATGCTTCTGCTGGGTGACAGTATGTCCGTGGCATAAAACAATATTGAGTCCTTTGTTTGGCACAGTCTCCATGAATGATAGGTGGATCAACTGTGTAAGGGCCAAGACTTTGTTCTCCTTAGGGTAGACGCCTATTCTAGATACAGAAATTCTGGACTTGCATTTCTATCTCGCGATCCGCAATACTTCTGCCAACATAAGTACCCATGGAGTTATGGATTGCCATATTCATCATGTTGGTCTTAAACACAGCAAGGCTTCTGAGCGAATCATTTTCTAGCAGATAAATGTCAGCAATGATTCCAGGTCCGTGTTATCCACTGTGTTTACATGTTAACAATTATCTTGAAGAAATGGCCTTGAAAAAATGGGGCAATTGCCTTTTGAATTCTTATTCATGGTCATGTCTGGATTGCAACCCCTTCCAGATCCACAGTAACATTCTCTAGACTGTGTTATAGACTCTCAATGAGCGGTCTATTTAATGAGATGTTTCTACCACAGCCAAGATAGAAGTAAGTCTGTGAATCAAAGGGTGAAAATTAGAATCACAGTGATCACCCATAATCCATGAGGGGTGCCTGAAACTGTGGGTATTACCAACCCTACAGACTTTTTATCTGCGAGTATATATCTATGGTAATATTTAATTTATCAATTAGTCACAATAGGATATTAAAAAATAACTAATGATAAGAGAGCAATTAGACTAATGTAATAAAATACGTTAATGTAGTCCTTTGTAAGTATTGAATTCACTGTACTCATATTTCTTTCCTTGTGATGATGTGAGAAGACACAGAGTCTTTGTAATGAGATGAAGTGACATGAATGACCCAGGCACTGTGACTAGACATAAATGTAAGGGTTACTTAAATAGAAGAACATGATACTGTGATAGTTGGTAACTGAAATATCTTCTTAGTGACTAGCAGGCAGATTCTGCACACAGTGTGGGTGTTCTGGAAAATGGAATAATTGACATCACAGGAGAATGGCACAGGGCAGTATGAAATTTCATCATGCTGCTCAAAATGGTACACAATGTAAACTTATTAATTTCTGTGTCTGCAATTTTTCATTTCTTATTTTCAGGTTGTTATTGACTATGAGTAAATGGTACCCATGGAAAGCAAAACCATGTTAACGGTGACTACCACACCTTATCTCCTTCTCACCAGGAATGTCCCATTAGAGAAAAATGGAAGGTTTCCTATCCCTGTGAGTTTTGACTCTTAAACTGAAAAGGAGTGACATTTATACCAGTGACAAAAGTTATATTAAACTATAAATTGAGACTTTAATATGGTCATTTTTGTTTCTCATGCCAGCATGAACAGGAGAGGAAGAGGCTTAGAGCCTAGACTGGTACTGGATCCTGGAAATCAGAGTAATAGAGCGTGGGTGATCTCTTGAAAGGGTTCTCTAAATAATCCCAAGTCCTAGGAGTAAATGCAGTAACAAAGTTGTACCATGTTACTGGGGAAATATTAATTTATTATTTTCAATGGAAACAAGTGTTTTTAAAGATGTACATATAAGACTGATATGGCTTTGTAATGTGTCAACGTAACAAAGCTGACCTGCTTTTCCTAGAATTGCCCTAGTAGTATGGTGATGATTAGAGTAAGCAGTCAGAGATATTTCTGCAAAGAAATGGAAAGCAGAAATTAAACATAAACTTTATCGATCTTCATGTGCAGAAGGCAACATGAAGCAAGTCCACCACGTGTGTGGTGGCTTATCTATGTTGCTTTGTGCTATGAACTTGTACAGGTGGGATGCCATGGAATCTGCCACTGATCTCCCCTACAGTTTCCACAGTTCTGTGTTCCATGTGTCTAGCCCCTTGAAGGAGGAGACCCAGTTCTCCTGAAGGATGCCATCCCATCTTGGGAAGAGCCAATGTGAATTAAACCAGTTCTTACCCCAGTAGGCTCCAGTCTGTGCAGTGCTTATTCCACCCTTGCTCTTCCTTATACCCATCCTTACTTCCCTGACGCCTTCAAGTGCCAGCATCGAATGTGAAAAGCAGCAATGCATGGAAAGAAGAAGTAGTTATACTAATCTTTTTGAACTGTGCATGATGAAATTGGAAAGAAGTGTTTCCACTGAGGAGTAAGCAGTTGGGTAAAGGATGAAGAAAGAGAAATTATTTGATTAATGTTTTTTTTGTTTGTTTGTTTTCCTTTCATGCTCCCATTCAGAGTTCATTCCTATAGACGAAAGTTAAGAAATAGATGTTCAGGCTAAACTTATTCACAGTGGAATTGTTCAATTATTTATCCTTCATGGATTCTTTGGTTTTCCCACTCACCTAAATTTATTTATAAGTCCACACATGAGTAATCATAGTGTTTCTATCATCTGTAGGCATGCATTGAGAAGAGAAAAATTTGAGTCAGATTAAAGGCACCTTCCCTGCCGAGACTGAACAAGCTGATGCTATCTCTCAGTATAATTCATACTATAAATGAGTTTTTGTTTCTTGGTCAAATCCATGCCCTTTTCATATTTTTGTGCTTTCTGTTGGTGTGTTCGCTGTTTAAAATAACCTCCCACCCACAATAATGCTGAAGTGCTTTATACAGAAATGGCAATTTAGATAATTTAGGCTTTATAGAGAAAGTGCAATTTAGATCATCTTCATTCAGCCATGGGTGACAGCATGGTTGGCCACAAGTTCACTGCTGATGAATCTACAGCACCCATATCAGGGATAAGGAAGAGTAAATTGGGAAATTCACCAGGCTACTCCAGATGGAGCCAAAGAAACACTCACAATGCCTGATGAAGCACTTGAAAAGACAAAGGAAACACATTTATGGATTCAAAACAATAACTGCTTTTTTAAGTGTAGTGGATAGCATTGTTGTGAAGCAAAAAGCCAAAGAAATTAGTAGCGACTTTATACAGAGTCAGGAAAATGCTAAACTCTTCCCAGCAATCGTGGATTAGCCCCTACATTTCTAACACCAATCTAGCAATATGGAGTGAAGATACAAGCTTCAGAATGAGAAAAACACTTGCAGATCACCCATCTGGCAAAAGAATAATATCGAGAAAACATAAGGAACTAAAAATATGCAACAGCAAAAAAATGCAGTTTGAAGTGGACAAAGGGTCACAAAAAACTGAAAAAAACATGTCTGATGTCACTAATCATCAGGTAAAATGCAAGTGAAAACCACAATGAGATATCATCTTATTCCAAATAGAATGTCTCTTATGAAAAAGATAAGAAAAAAAGTACAAATGTTGGCAAGGATGTGGTGAAAAGGGAACCTCTACCCACTGTTGGCAGAAAGGCAAAGTAGCATAGTCATTATGGAGAATATTATGAAGATTCTTCAAAAAATTTAAAAAAAAAAAAACACCTCTACCATGTAACCCAACTCTTCCAGTTCTGGAACTACAAGCAAAACAAATAAATGAAATCAGCATATGAAAGAGATGCATGCATTCCCTTGTATATTGCTGCACTAGTTACAATATCCAAAATACAGACTCAGTCCGGATATTCATTAATGCATGAATGTAGAAAGAAGAAGGTAAAGGAAGAAAATTTCTCAATAAAAGATCACAGGAAGTTCAAAGCATATATTAGAAATATCTTCAGAAAAATGGCAGGGCAAAGTCACTACTTATTAATAGTCACAGTGAATATAAAAGGCCTCAACTCTCCATTTAAAAGACCCAGAGTGCCTGAATGGATTAAAACAAAACCCATCTATTTGCTGCTTACAAGAAACACATCTTTCCAACAAAGATGCATGCAGACTGAAAGTGAAAAGTTGGAAAAAGATATTCCATGCCAACATAAACCAAAAAAGAGCTGGCATAGCCATCTTAATACCAGACAAAATAAACTTTAACACAAAAACTGTTAAGAGAGACAAAGAGGGGCACTAAAGGGATCAATCCAACCGGAAGATGTAACTATCATAAAAGTCTATGCATGTAATTACAGGGCACCAGGTTATTAGATATGTTAAAGAACTTAAAAGGGAAATGTACACTTCAGTACAATAGTATTGGGGGACTTCAATACTCACTTTCAGCAACAGACAGATCAATCAGACAGAAGTTCAACAAGGAAACAGCAAATTTAATCGACACTATAGACCAAGTGGATCTAACAGATATCTACAGAACTTTACAACCTACACTTAAAGAATACACATTCTTCTCAGCAGTACATGGAACCTTCTCTAGGACTGACCACATACTAGGCCATAAAGCAAGTCTCAGCAAATTCAAAAGGACTAGAATCATACCATGCAGCTTCTCAGACCATAAAGGAATGAAGCTGGAAATCAGCAACACAGGAATCCCTAGAGCATATGCAAACACATGGAGACTGAACAACATGCTCCTGAATGAACAGTGGGTCATAGGAGAAATCAAAAGAGAAATCAAAAACTTTCTGGAAGTAAATGAAGGTGACAACACAACATATCAAAACTTATGGGATACAGCAAAAGCAGTGTTAAGAGGAAAATTTATAGCAATAGGTGCCTACATCAAAATTTTGGAAAGGCAACAAATAAATGAGCTTTCAATGCACCTTAAGGATCTAGAAAAACTGCAGCAAACCAGACCCAAAACTAGTAGGAGAAGAGAAATAGTTAAAATTGGAGAAGAAATCAACAGGATTGAATCCAAAAAAACATTACCAAAAAATCAGCCAAAAGAAGAGCTGGTTTTTTGAAAAAATAAAATTGACACACCATTGGCCTAACTAATTAAAAGAAGAAGAGGAAAGACCAAAATCTATAAAATCAGTGATGAAAAATTGAATGTAACAACAGACACCAGAGAAATAAAAAGAATCATCATAAATTACTACAAAGAGTTGTATGCCAGCAAAGAGGGCAATCTATCAGAAATGGACAGATTCTTGGACACATGCAATCTACCTAAATTGAACCAGGAAGACATAGAAAACCTAAACAGACCCATAACTGAGACAAAAATTGAAACAGAATAAAGGCCCTCCCAAAAAAGAAAACCCCAGGACCAGATGGATTCACTGCTGAATTCTACCAGACATTTAAAGAACTAACTCCAATTCTCAAACTATTCAGAACAATCGAAAAAAAGGTAATGCTCCCAAATTCTTTCCATGAAGCCAGCATTACCTTAATCCTTAAGCCAGAAAAAGATGTAACATTGAAAGAAAATCACTGACCAATATCCCTGATGAACATAGATGCAAAAATACTCAATAAAATTCTGGCCAATAGAATGCAACAACACATCAGAAAGATCATCTAGGACCCAAACCAAGTGGGATTTATCCCTGGTATGCAGAGATGGTTCATTGTCAGCAAATCAATCAATGTGATACACCACATTAACAAACTGCAGATGAAGAACCATATGATTATCTCAATAGATGCAGAGAAAGCATTCGATAAAACACAACACCCTTTCATGATGAAAACTCTAAGCAAGCTGGGTATGGAAGGAACATTCCTCAACACAATCAAAGCAATTTATTAAAAACCCATGGCCAGCATCCTATTGAATGGGGGAAAGTTGGAAGCATTTCCGCTGAGATCTGGTACCAGACAGGGATGCGCACTCTCACCACTGCTATTCAATATAGTTCTGGAAGTCTTAGCCAGAGCTATTAAGCAAGAAAAAGAAATTAAAGGGATACAATTGGGAAGGAAAAAGTCAAACTATCCCTCTTTGCAGATGATATGATTTTTTTAGGGGTTCCAAAGAAGTCTACTAAAAGACTATTGGAACTCATGGAAGAGTTTGGCAAAGTAGCAGGATCTAAAATCAATGCACAAAAATCAATAGCCTTTGTATACACAGGCAATGCCACAGCTGAGAAAGAACTTCATAGCCTGAAAACAATCAACTACCTTGGAATCAACTTAACCAAGGATGTCAAAGATCTCTACGATGACAATTACAAAACCTTAAAGAATGAAAAAGAAGAGAATATTAAAAAAATAGAAAAATCTTCCATGCTCATGGATCAGAAGAATCAATATCATCAAAATGTTCATTCGCCCAAAAGCAATTTATAGAATCAATATCATACCAATCAAAATACCAAAGACATTCTTCTCAGATCTAGAAAAAACGATGCTGAAATTCATATGGAGGCATAGGAGACCTCGAATAGCTAAAGCAATCTTGTACAACAAAAACAAATCCAAAGGCATCACAATACCAGATTTCAGGACATACTACAGGGCAGTTATAATCAAAACAGCATGGTACTGGTATAGAAACAGATGGATAGACCGATGGAACAGAATAGAAACACCAGAAATCAATCCAAACATCTACAGCCAACTTATATTTGATCCAGGATCTAAAACCAATCCCTGGAGTAAGGACAGTCTATTTAATAAATGGTGCTGGGAAAACTGGATTTCCACATGCAGAAGCATGAAGCAAGATCCCTACCGTACAGCTTACACAAAATTCTACTCAACATGGATTAAAGATCTAAATCTACAATCCAACACCATCAAATTATTAGAGAACATCAGAGAAACCCTGCAAGATATAGGCACAGGCAAAGACTTCTTGGAATAGACCCCAGAGGTGCAGGCAGTCAAAGCCAAAATTAACAATTGGGATTACATCAAATTGAGAAATTTCTGTACTGCAAAAGAAATAGTCAGGAAAGTGAAGAGGCCACCGACAGAATGGGAAAAAATATTTATGCAACCAATAAAGTATTAATAACCAGAATCTACAAAGAGATCAAGAAACTCCACAACATCAAAAGAAACGACCCATTTACGAGATAGGCCAAGGACCTCAATAGACATTTTTCAAAAGAGGAAATCCAAATGGCCAACAGACACGTGAAAAATGTTCAGGATCACTACCAATCAGGGAAATGCAAATCAAAACCACAATGAGGTTTCACATCACCCCGGTTAGAATGGCTCACATACAGAAATCTACCAACAACAGATGCTGGCAAGGATGTGGGTAAAAAGGGACACTAACCCACTGTTGGTGGGAATGCAAACTGGTAAAGCCACTATGGAAGTCAGTCTGGAGATTCCTCACAAACCTGAATATAACCCTACCATACAACCCAGCCATCCCACTCCTTGGAATTTACCCAAAGGAAATTAAATTGGCAAACAAAAGAGCTGTCTGCACCTCAATGTTTATTGCAGCTCAGTTCACAATAGCTAAGACATGGAATCAACCTAAATGCCTATTAATAGAAACTGGATAAAGAAATTATGGGATATGTACTCTATAGAACACTATATAGCAGTAAAAATATTGAAATCCGGTCATTTGCAAGAAGTTGGAAGAATCTGGAAAACATCATACTGAGTGAAATAAGCTAGGGCCAAAGGGAAAAATATCAAATGTTCTCCCTGATTGGTGACAATTCTACTTAATACCATTGGTTGAACTCTGTAATTAACACACAATTGTTCTTAGGTGTTTAAATTTAACTGAAAAGTGATCCATGTTAAATATAAGAGTGGGAATAAGAGAGGGAGGAGATGCACAGTTCGGCACATGCTCAATTGGACTTGCCCCAAATGGTGGAGTTAGAAATGTGCCAGGGGATTCCAATACAATCCCATCAAGGTGGCATGTACCAATACCATCTCCCTAGTCAAAGTGATCAGTTTCAGTTCATAATTGATCATAATGAAAGGATTAAGAATCAAAAAGTTCACATAAACAAGACTAGTGTCTGCTAATACTAACTGATAGAATTAAAATGAGGGAATGATCCAACATGGGAATTAATGGTAAAACTACTACTCAAACAGTACTCTATACTTTGTGTGTGTGTGGGTGCAGTCTGTTGAAATCTTTACTTAGTATATACTAAGTTGATCTTCTGTATATAAAGAGAATTGAAAATGAATCTTGATGAAGAATGGGATGGGAGAGGGAGTAGGAGATGGGATGGTTGCAGGTGGCAGGGAGGTTATGCAGGGAAAAGCTGCTATAATTCATAATTTGTACTTTGAAATTTTTTATTTATTAAATAAAAGTTTAAAAAAGGAAGAAAGAAAACATATTAGCACACAATGGAATACTATTCAGCCATAAAAAGAATAAAATATTGACATCTGAAATAAAATGGATGGAACTGTTATTCATTAATTAATCAAAATAAGCCAAACATAGAGAGACAAATGCTCCATGTTCTCTTGCATATTTGGAAGTTAAAAAGAATAGCTGATGTGAGTATAAGTTAACAACAACTAGAGGAGAAGGAACAGTGAGGACAGAGTGAAATTGGAATACAGGTATTGAGACTGACTCATATAGAATTAATTAAGCACTGAAGGTCAAGTAATTATTATAATCAGTAAGTGCATTAAGTTTATCATAAGTAAGTAAAAATATGTACAAGTATTCATGTAAATTGCATTTTTTAGAAAATTAATACAAATATCTTTAATTTGCAGGTGATGAAGATTTTACAGATGTGGAACTGTAAGAAAATTAAAAAAAAATAATTCGTAAGTGTTATACCAGAAGAGGGGAAATGCAGTGTTTTTAGTGCTTTTGAGACTAGCTTGTTTTCCAAAAATATTGGCAAAGGAACCAATATGCAGATTGATTCTAAAACCACTCAGATTAAATTATTTGAAGACCATATAATCCATTATTATAAAACATAAACATTCAGTTGTATATTTTTAACAGAATCACACAGAAAATGTTGATGGAGAATTAAGGCTGTGAATAACGGGTGGATTAAAATTATGGCCTTGCAAAAGCTGATGAAGATAGGGAGGACATTGGGGTGGAGCAGTGGATTGACGGAAGTATGGTTGTCTTCCTGTGACTGTACTTACGGAATGCATACAATCTATTTTTATATTAGTAGTTTTTTAAAGATGAAAAAAAGTTGCATACAATATATTATGGGCACCCTCTCAGGAGCAAGACCACATGTTTCTCCTGGGAGCACAAATTCAACATTGGTCCTTTGAGTGTTTGTATCAGTTTCATACAGCTATCCACCCAGAATCATGAGACTGTATGTGTATATATATATATATATATATATATATATATATATTACTCTAATCTGAGATGGAAAACTAAATTATAATAGACATATAAGTGATGGTTGTTTTTAGGTTGGTTTCTCTTAAAACAGGGTCCTTGCAAAAAATAGTATACCAGTTTTCTCAGATTCTTGTAATAGCATTAGATTTGTGTCTTATATAGATGTTTTGAAACAAATGGATTTATAAGTAACTCTGATGTATTTGCTTCCTCACAAATGTACCTGAAAAACTGACAGTCAACAAAATTCAGAATTTATGAGATCAGAAGCTGGTTTCAGTAGGCCTCTGGATCAATAAAAAACAATTGAATTTGTGCATAACTTTTAGATGTATAGCAACATGATATACAGAAAATTAGAACCTACTGCAGATGGTACTCAAATAATATGATATCTTTAGGTTTTCTCAAATTTATTTTTCAGGTCTGGCACTGTGGCATAGTGGTTAAAGCTGCCACCTGCAATACCAGCATCCCATATTGGCAAAGATTCAAGATCTAGCTGCTCCACTTCTAATTCAGCTCCCTGTTAATGAGCCTGTGAAAGCAGCTGAAGATTGTCCAAGTCCTTGGGTCCCTGCTTTCCAAGGGAGACCTGGATGAAGCTCCTGGCTCCTGGCTTCAGCTTAGCACAGCACTCATCATTGTGGCCATTTGGGGAGTGAACCAGTGGATGGAAGATCTCTTTTTCTGTATTCCTCCCTTTCTCTCTGTATCTTTGTGTTTCAAATAAATAAAACAAATCTTTAACAAACACAAAACCCTTCATTTTACTCACCAAGTCCACATGACTTCTTGGAGAAGAAAACTGCAATGGAGCACTAACGAAGTCCTAGCCAGCAAAACTTCATGCACACTGCGATTTTGGGGAGGTTGCACATGGTTGAGTCTACTCCACCTGAGTAACAACAGAATCAGATGTTTTGGCTGTCTTGATTAATGGAGTCATTGCTGTGATTAGTATTGTGTGTTTCACTGTATCTTGAGTTTAAAGGATACATTAGTAACTGTCTTGTGTTTTAAAGATTTAGGTAATGATGTTAGTAAGGAACTATGCCATACTGAAATCATGAACAGATCCACCTCCATTGTCAATTCTTAAAGCAATATTTTGCATTGAAGCCCGATAAATCTTTCTGAGCCACAGTATGAACTCACAACCAACACTCACCAGTATGTATTGGAAAGATTTCTCAAAGAAATCAGGCCACTAGGCCAATAATCAATACAGTGAAAAATTACCGAATAGGGCTATGGTAAGATTTGTGGATTAATATAAGATTCAGTGACAAGATTAGAACTAGAAAAATCTTTCAGATTATTTGCTGCTGATAATGACCATTCAACCACACTTAGTGATTTGATTCATTTTCTGATCAGACATTAGGTGTTTACCTATTGGCATAGAAAGCACACTAGCAAATTCATGATACATTTATTAGATATTCTTTCCCTTTTTCTCCCACTGCTAGTAATCTTTATTTGTGCTTTATCCTGATAAGTTCTCACTAGGCAGTGTTGGCTACTGCACATTCATAAGTTCATGAATATATACAAAGAAAAAATTCAAACTCGGTGAAAAGAAGGACCTTATATGATAACAGAAAATAGAGGGTAATAAAACAGAAAAAGTTGCTGTCTAGAAACCAATTAAATTTCCTAACTGTAATACAAAGTAAATGGGTGAAATGAGAAGTCCGTGTATGATATATTGTATGCACATGTGTAAAAGTGAGTGCTTCCGTTTCTATATATATTTTGTGATGCCTGTTCATATAGTTAGTAAAGTAACTTTAAACTTAAGTTAGTATAAGGTTAAAAGTAATTTTAAGGGTTAAAAGAGGTTCCATAAGGCACAATGTGTACATCCAGTTCCTGTTTTTCTGGGAAGAAAACTTCTCATTCCTTTAGTACTTGATCCGCTAAAATGAATAATGCCATATAAAATGTATTTAAAATATAATGAATATTACTTGAAATTAAATATTGTATTAACCAATATTATTTTTACCTATTCAAGTGTGATAACTTACTTTTACTGTTAAGGATTTGAAATTTATGTTTTGGTTATCTACAATCACAACTGAATAAGAATTGCTTTTACTAAAGTATCTAGTCTGAAATATTAGCTATTTGATAATAATAGCTGGAAACTTCGTGCTTCTGGGAACTAAAATTCAATCAGTAAGTCCTACCGCTCAGTAAGTCTGACCTTCATTTAAAATATTTATTGAGGGGGCCTGTGTTGTGGCACATCTGCAGAGCTAGAATCCCATATGGGAGCTGGTTCAGTCCCAGGTGCTCCACTTCCGATCTAATCCAAATCCCAGCTGATGTGGCTGGGAAAGCAGTGGGGTACAGCCCAAGTGTTTGGGCTCCTGTACCCATGCGGGACACTGGGATAAAGCTCCTGGCTCCTGGCTTTGGCCTGGCCCAGGACTGAATGTTGCAGCCATTTGGGGAGCGAACCAATGGATGGAAGATATTCTCTCTCTCTCCTTCTCTCTTTCCCTCTCTCCCTCCCCCCTCCCTTTCCCTATATGTCTGTAGGCGTGTCCCTCTCTGTCATACTGCCTTTCAAATAATTATTTTTTTAAAAAAATACCCCCGGTCCCTTTCTTTACACAGACTCAGGCCAATATAGGTGGAATGCACAGGGAATACGAAAAATGTAATCAGGTTAGTCAAATGTATAAAACAGCTGGAGTTGGTTGCAATCAATTCCCATTAGCCATGTCCTTGTAAATGGTACCAGCAGATTTCAGACCCATTGGCTTTTACCCTTGACTTCCATCTCAGCATTAACAATGCTGATAAAAATGTTAAGCCAGTTGGCTAAAAGCAATTTCTCCAGATAACAGATGTGTGGAAATTGCTAATATTTCCCTTTGAGGTTTTCCCATTTTGACAGTTTTAAGGTAAATCAGCTCCTGAATGAGATAATGTCAAATCGTTTTGGAGACAGTCACGATCCTATTTCATGAATCTTACTAAGAATGTTTTGCCGTAGAGTGAACAAATTAGCAGACAACGTCAGAACTTTGCCATTTAGACTGTCACAGACAGTAGGCAAGTTTTTTTCTTTCTGGCAAGTCTTTTACAACTTCTCTCCTTCAATTTCCTCACTGAAAAGTAACAGCACAGTTACACAATTTTAGTTCTCCAAGCATTGCTTTAATCATTCTGTTCTACAATTATTATAAATGTTTATAGAGATGAAAAAAATTTTGCTTCTACTGACTTCAAATCTTCTGTCAAATCTTAAGAGCTTGGATTGAATTTTAAGTTGCTAACTCAAAAGTCAAAAATGAATGAAATTGTCTACATAGAACATTGCAAATTATAAGAATGAACCCCCTTTGAAAGGCTAACTAATGAATACAATATGTTTACATTTTAAGCAAGCATGCCAATGATTTTCTTTCTCTCTACTTAGAACATAATTCATTTACAGTTCTACAAAAACATAGCTTTTTTGAGGCTGCAATTTTTATGACTTTCAGAAATCTGAAAACCCTAAGTAATTATACTCAGTGGCATATCCTCTTACTGCAGCTTCCAACTTCTGTTGATAAGGCTAATATGATGGTGGAGTTGACCACAATAGACACATAAAGAATGTCCAATGTTTGTTTCCTTTTCCTAGGCAAAGAATACAATAAAAGTTTCTAATTTGCTTTGTAAAACCACCAGTGATAGTGCCTGCATGGCAGGCTGCAGCGATTGTGATAAATAGTGTTGATGCCTAAGGGTGATACCTAACTGAATTAACTGGGAATGCTTAACAGTGTTCATTTTCCATTTTTAATGCCGTGTAGTAGTAATGGCTGTTCAGCCACCATTCAATTGGCCTTGCTTACTTTGTGATTTAATTGCTTAGAAGGCACTGATGAAAATTTAGAAATGAATGAAAAAAATAAAACAGAGATATGTGCTTTTACTACATACACTAAGAGTAAGATATGCTAACAGGAGTCTGGGGAGCCTTAGGAATGTTAAAGCAATTCTGTTTAAAAGCTTCTCTTTCTTTTATGCTTTATTTTATCATAAGTGCTAAGAAAAATAACATTTTGTCTGGAGAATATAGAAACTCATACTCTTGATGGAATATTATGAAATTATAAAGCTTGGAGGCAGGAAGAATACAAAAAATTACAGAAACATATTGATAATGATCTCATTAGCTTGTCTTTCAGACTCTGTCTTCCCCCTTTGTAACTTTCAGGTTACTGCTAGGTAAATAATTAAGGTTGCTTTATTATTATAATCATTATGGTATAGCAAAGGCCTTTAGACAAATTCTAAAAAGATGGTAATAACTGAGGGGAATAGGTCATCCTTTTAGGAATTGTATTTATTTGCTGTATCAGTAAAAATAAAGAGAAATTAGAGGAGATAAAATGGTGCCATGAAAGTGTAATCTCAGCATATAACTAAAACAATGCAAATTACAAACGGTGTGATCTTTAAAAATGGTTAAACTGCACAGAATTCATGCCAGCAAGAAAGGCAACAATACCTGTGCATTTCAGCCAACCTTAAAACACACTTGGAGGTTAACAGAGGTAGACGGTGGATATGTGTCACTGACCATAGAGTGATAAATCAATATGCTCTCCTATGAAATCTTAAGATCCAAGGACTGTTAGAATGTTAACACTGTTCATTTTAAAAATAAATTAGTGTTTACTACTATATTATATAAAGTTTTACTTTGCTAATAAAATAAGCAATGAAAATTCTTTAGTTTGATTTAAAATTTAATAAAGTTATAAATTTAAAGATTAAATATACAAATAAGAATATTTCACAATTTTTAGCCAATCTTTGGTAAAATTTGAGATCCTTATAAAATTTACACCTTCAAATATTTTTAACTATATATATATATATTTCAAATATTTTTTTCCTTTTATACAATTCAATTAAAATCCACCTCAAGTATTTAATTCAAAAAATACTGTAAAATAAACTTGCGGATTATGAAACTTAAGGTCTTAGAAAAATATGTCAGTATATTAAGGATCTTCATAAAGTTCACGGGAAATGAATTTAAAAAAAAAAAAGTCTATGTGTGGGTTTCAGGAGTTTTCATATCAAAATAAAAACCTTTTGATTCTATTTCCCTAAACTTATTTTTGAAGTTTCCTCCTACTATGTATATTCATAAGATGCTACACAAAACAATATATGGTATTACTCTGCAATGTTTGCTTTCATTATTTGTCTGAATCTCCTGTAAGGGCTTACCACAATTTTTTTCAGTTTTATCTTTATGCATATCCAGTTTACTTCTAAGCTTGACAATCATTAATAAATCTGCTGTGGATATTCTTGTACACACCTGTTGTGCACTTATTTTTCTGAGGTGTTCACTGAATTTCACAAGAATATTTACTGCTAATATTCAATTAAAGTTTTTTTAATTCACTAATATTATTAGGAAGTTATGACTTTCTTGAATATGTCTATACTTAGTTGTATATCTCCTTGGACTGGAAGGACAAAGTTTTAGCACACTCAGAAAAGAATATATAATTTCAAATAATTTAAGATTGGTAGATATTGACAGAGGTAGTATATATATTTATGCTACTACTTGCATTCTTTGGACATTCTAACTGAATAACTGAAATCTAACTCAGATTCCAAAGGAGACTGTTCTGTCAAAAAACCTTTATTTAAGGAGTACAAATTTCATAAGTACAACTTTAGGAATATAGTGAGTCTTCTCACCATACCCACCATCCCACCCCCACTCTCACCCCACATCCTCCTCCCTCTCCCATTCCCAGCCCCATTCTCCATTAAGATTCATTTTCAATATTAACTTTACACACAGAAGACCAACTCTACACTAAGTAAAGATTTCAACAATTTGCACACACACACATGTACACACACAGATTCTATAAGAACAAGGTTTACAGCTAAATTTCATAATATAACTCATTGAGGATAGAAGTCCTGCATGGGAAATTGGTGCACAGCGACTTCTATAGTTAATTTAACAATTAACACTTATTTATGGCATCAGTGATCACCTGAGGCCCTTGACATGAGCTGCCAAGGCTATGGAAGTCCTTTGAATCCACAATCCCTCAGTATCTAGACAAGGCCTAAGCAAAGTGGAAGTTCTCTCCTCCCTTCAGAGAAAAGTACATCCTTCTTTTTTTTAAGAATTATTTTATTTGTTTGAAAGACAGAGTTACAGAGAGAAAGAGAGAGGTCTTCCATCCACTGGTTCACTCCCCAAATGACTGCATTGGCCAGAGCTGAGCTGATTCGAACCCAGGAGCCAGGAGCCTCTTCCAGGTCTCCCATGCGGGTGCAGGGCCATCTTCTACTGCTTTCCCAGTTCATAACAGAGAGCTGGATTGCAAGTGGAGCAGACGAGACTCGAACTGGCACCCATATTGGTTGCTGGTATTGCAGGCTGGGTCTTTAACCTGCTGTATGGCCCCTTTCCACGGCAGTCACATTCATGGAGGTCCTTCATATAGGACATTTTTTGCCAAACTGTCTTGGCTTTCCATGCTTGAAATGCTCTCATGGGCTTTTCAGCAAGACCAGAATGCCTTAAAGGCTGATGCTGAGGTCAGAGTGCTATTTAAAGTGATTATTATTCTATGAGTCTGCTGTGTGGACTACTTCCCATGTTGCAACATTCTCTCCTTTTTAATTCTATCTATTATTATTACCAGATATTATGATCCCCTTAACATTTAACCCTATCTATATGGTCATTTTAACACTTATGGTGGCATTTTTACTACCCAGCTTAATGGGGTTTGGGATCCCTTGGCAAGTTCTTAAAAAATGCTCTTAGAAGTAAGTCTGTATAAATGCATGCAAAACTATAAAGCTTTATAGTTACAAACTTTCTCCTATCTCTTATCCTCACTCTCTCTTTTTTTTTTTTTTTTTACTGAGATCTATTTTCAATTGAGTTTATTTGCATATGGTTAACTCTACGTTAAGGAAAGAGTTTAACAAATGGTATGAAGAAGAGAAAAAAAAAGGAGAAAAATTTAAATTGGAATTACACCTAACTCAATTTTTCATTTATCAAGAAAATCTTTAACAACTCAGTTTCTATATTTCTCACTTAGACTTTGAATTTACTTGGCCTTAGAGATTTTTTAATTTGGAAAAATTCTGCAGTTCTTTCATGTTAGTCCCAATCATTTGGGCCATCAAATTCTTAACAATAATTGTATCGTGTTTGAAGACTTGGGAGGCTCTTCATAACTTCCACTAAGAACTGCACTAATTGAATCAAATTTGCAAAATAGGTCTTTTTAAGCCTAAAAATTAAAATGCAATGGTTGAAAATAATAAATTAGTGTAGTAACCATTAAGAAATGAATTTACTAATAAGAAATATAAATTTTTTGGGAATTTTCTTTATGAAAAAGTATATATCACTTATTGTAAACATTTCAGACTTTGAATTTTCATATTTCAGTTATGATATACTTTAATCTATTTCCCCAGAAAACTATTCCCTTTATTCTCAGAGTATATTTAGATAATTTCAAAAATATTTATTTCACATATTGGAAAAACATTGTCTATAAAACTACACTAATCAAGTACCATGCAGAAAAATAAAATATCAGTGCAGTGTCTGTGTTTTGATAACTAATCTGAATTTTCTTTATGTGAATACCCTTTAGTTATTGGCCCATTTCCAATAACCCACAGCATGAGGATGTTAATGAAGGTGAAATCAATTCATGTCTCCATAGAGTTCAGCATAGGATTAGTACTTAGTATGTGCTTTGAAAAACGTGGTTGCTTTTGTTTAGAATTCCATTTTTAGTCTTGAAACACTGATTATTATTTATTTGCTGATGTTTATCTTTTTTTCAACATCATGTTCCCTCCAGGGAAGCATTTCCAGAATACTTTTTTTTTCTTCCTTTAGTGTTGGTTTACTACTCCTTCTGCAGTTGTTGTTTTTCTCATTAGGGCAGGAAGAGTAGAGGTGAAAGTAAATTCACAGAGAAAAAGAAATAACTTGGGGCTGGCAATGTGGCATAGCAGGCAAAACTCTTGCCAGCGGTGCCAAAGTCCCATATGGGCACCAGCTTGTGTCCTGGATGTTCCACTTTTTTTTTTAATTTTATTTTATTTACTGATTTAAGAGGCAGAGCTACAGACAGCAAGAGAGAGACACACACAGAGAAAGGTCTTCCATCCGCTGGTTCACTCTCCAAATGGCCACAATAGCCTGAACTGGGCAAATCTGAAACCAAGAACTAGGAGCTTATTCTGGATCTCCCACATGGATGGAAGGGCCCAAGCACTTGGGCCATCTTCTACTGCTTTTTCCAGGCCATAGCATAGATCTTGATTGGAAGTGGAGCATACGGGACCCGTACTGGCACCCATCTCGGTTGCTGGCACCGCAGGTGGAAGCTTAGCCCACTAAGCCACAGCGCCCGCCCCTGCCCCACTTCTCATTCAGCTCCCACTCCTTCCTAATGGCCTGGGAAAACAGCGGAAGATGGCCCAAGGTTTGGGCCCCTGAACCCATATGGACACTCAGACGAAGCACTGGTAGTTGTAGCTATATGTGGAGTAACTCATTTGATGGAAGAATATCTCCCCCTCACAGTCTCTCCCTCTATCTGTAACTGAATTTCAAAATAAATGAATAGACCATTTAAAAAAAAAAGAATTAAAAAAAAGAATTAAAAAAAATACTAATGCCTGATTCAAAACATTTAATTTTTGATCATTTATAAGAGATGAAAAATGCCCCCAGATGCTGGCAACTGTTAAAAACTTTATGGATATGACCAGTAATCTTGCCAGGTGTTGAATATTATGAGGAGCTTTAAATTAATAAGTGTCTATGCTGCAGGGCCTAAATGAGGCAAACTGTAAATGATGAACTATGAAGACATCTTTTATTCCTTGATAATTTTAACACAAACACTATAGTTTTACTTTAACTTTACCACTAATATGATCTCCTCACAGCATGATATTTTAATTAAAATTGTTGAAGCAACAAATGAAAAGAATTTCACTAAAAACTGATTTCCAAAAAACAACAGCAATGATAGAGAATATACATAGCTAGTTCTTCAAATTTTCATATCACAAGTGAACTAAACTTAAAGAGAATAATTAATAATGCACAAATATAAAACTCAGTAACTATTAACAACCATGATCCTCATACATGGATAGAAATTGAAGAGGGAAAAATTGCTATTATTTTTCAGAAAGTTTTTTAAAAATTATATTTAAGTTTAAAACATTAAATAATACCAGACAAAATAATACTCAACATAAAATATGTTAAAATAGCAATCGAGATTTTTTTTTTGTATGCATTGAACATTTGTATGATCATTTCAAAACAAGATATAAACAATTCATGTCTTCTGTTTTCTGGACATATTTTTCTTAGGAAACCATATCATAGGTCAAAATGTATTGCAAAGATGCTGTGTAGAGTATAAAACAATTCATAGAAAGGTATGAATTTTTGTATTTATATCCTTTTTAGTTCCTTAAAAATAGTTTCTCCAAGACTCTTGGAATCACAAATATGTAATATTTCAGTAAAAAAAAAAACTTAAATCATACTTTTTAGAAATTTTTTTCTTTGGGGGGTAACATGTAGGAAATGTAAATTATAATAAAATTTATCCAGATTATTATTTTATCCTTATAGTAAATTACTCCTAAATAATAATATCAAAGCAGCGTAATATAGGAAGCAAGTGCACTGCCCCTGAAGGCAGATAAACCTGTGTACAAATATTGCATCTTGTAGTTCCTACATACATGATTACTTCATGGAAAATTGAATAAAAATATAAGTGCAATTCATTAATAATATTCACTGAAATTCATAACATTCCTGCACAAAATACTTGTTCTTAATTGATATTTTTTCTCATTGATAGAATGGAGACATAATTTTAGTAACAACTGTAAGTCATGTGAATATTTCTGTGGCTTGGAACAAGTAGAACTTTTTGTGCCAGGAAACACAGTGTTTAAGAACAGGTGTTGGAAATTAAGTGAAAACAACATAGAACAGTAGGAGAATTTTAGATATATTTAGGAATTAAGCTCCCTAAAGGTGTATATTTATATTTCAAAGGGAGATGGGACCCTGAGATAGCCATCTACATCCCTTAGGATATGCTTATATTAGGAATATCGAGTTTCTCTTCCAATGGAGAAAAGAGGGTATAGCATTTTTGTATAAATGACCAGATTCCCAGCTTCAAGATTCCTCTCCTGTGTTACAAGTCCCTTTTTTCACACACTTGTAACCATCTAGCTTTTATTGCATCACTATATAACAGGTGATAGCAGTTATTACTATGGTAGTCTATTTCTGATTCAGAAACCTTGAATTTACTTGACATGATTAGTTATCTTAATGAGAAAGCCCCAGAGGCCTAAAGGGTTAAATACTTGTAAAATTCTACAGGTGCTTTCAAAAATACTGTGAAGTAAGCAAGTGCCTCTTGTTGGTTGATGAGTTTATAATTTTAAACATGGCGAATTAAAGTCTTTTGTCATCCACAGTTATATATGATGTGCTGCTCATAAAACTAAAGCGTTGTTGGTTCTGTGTTTAGCTGTCCTCCTATAGGTTCCTATGGACTTTTTCCAGCCACTTCTATTGTATTCAGTACTTTGGGATGGCTCTGTAAACAGATGAAGCCAATAATGTATTAACAGTACCAACTGAGAGAAAATATGGTTAACTGAGGTTACTAAAAACAAAAAGCAATTCAAATCAATTGGCAATCTACAAAAAGAGTTAAAGATTTTAAAAGCTATTATTAAAATTGCTATATTGGTCTATTATGCTATGTTATATGTGTGTACATATTGTATGTCCACATGGGGAAATTTTATTAAGAGTTTTATTTTAATTGGCTTATAGATAAGATTGTCCATAAATTTAAGCTGCTAAAATCAATCAAAGATACATTTTAATTTGTGTGACCTGAATCTGTGTATCATATGTTTTAGACTTGTTGATAGAAAGAAACTAAAAACATTTTATATGGTTGTGCTTAAGTTTACTGGTTAAACAAACTACGCCATGTTAGATATTTAAGAGGTGTTTCCAAATACATGATTCTTAAAATTTATAGAAGGCATTGGACCTTCTGGTAAATGTTTTCTTAAGTTGTTATCTAATGGTTGAAACGGTTTGGTAAGTACTCATGTAATATTGCTATTGTCAGCAATGCTCCCTCATTTCTCTATTCTAAGCCCAACTTGTTCTTTCATTTCTCTATTCTCTTCAAGGTAGGAAACTAATTCTATTGTGAAGGAATCTGTAGGATGCACAATTTAATCTTTAGACCTTATAAAAGAGATGGCTAACATTTTTCTGTAATAGCATAGCCAAAATAAGAACTTAAATAATAATCTCATAGCTAGATTCACTTCGCCATCAGGGAAGTATACACTAAGTAGAAAAAAACTTCCCTTTCAGACCAAAGAGAAAGAAATTTTTAAAGTGAGAATATAATTTTCCTCATGGGCATTGCCTACCTTAGAAAAACTACTACAGAACATGCCTGTGATTATAGACTTGTAGTTCAGGCCACCGAAGATTAGAGATGGGACTTGGGCACTCCCTTGACTTGCATCCTCTGGTCTGCTTTAACACAAACCAGGAGGAAAAGAAAGCTAGGCATCAGAAGCAATGGGTGGCAGGCCTATGAATGGCTGATCTGTACAGTGATCTGCCCTCAAGGAGACCCAACAGGCCAGTCCACTGCAGTGGCTTTCAATGTGGTAAGCCTGGGCTTCAGCAGAAGTCAGCTTGTGAAGAGCCCTGGCAGCTCTGCCAAGAGTTGGATCACTGGAAATGGACCTGCCCTGGAGTCGAAGGATGCCCAGGTCAGAGCCACAGATCTTATTGGCTCTAAGCTGAAAAGCCCTTCACTCAGCCCAACTTCCAAAGGGACCACTGCAGCTGAGGGGATGGTCAAGTAGGGTCAGCAACATTGCAGGCAGAACTGTAAATTTCTTGTTAGAGATGCCCCCTGCCTTTACCTGGCCAGCTCTCCTCCCAGGCCAGCCAAGTAATGAAAGTCAACAGAGTGCCTTCCCCTAGGAGGTTCACACCTCCCTTAGGATATACCCCATGTGAAGAGATAGATAGGTCTGGGCCTCTTAACTTACAAGGCCTAAAGCCCACCAGATTATTATCAAGCCCCTTCTATCAGGTTCTATTTGCCTCTCAATCAGAAAACTTAATTGTAGCTTAGACAGCACCTTTCTTAGCTCCTCTAATAATGACTCTGCCCTTTGTTCTAGACCCTGTCTAGCACACTTGGGCCTCATTCCTTCGTAATCATAACCTCTACTCTACCACCAATGGCTCTACTCCCAACCTGTGTGTACTGATGGTCCTCTTCCCCACTTAATGCTGTATAATTGTTCAAACCTGGTAAATACCACTCTTAGGATCATTGGTTACTATCCTCACTCTGTCTTTTATGACCTTGTCTAAATATGATCAGAGTCGGCAAACTTGGAAGGCTTCCATAGCCTTGGCAACTCATGACGACAGCCTAGGGTGGTTACTGGCGCCATAAACTAGAGTGTCAATTTGTTGGGTCAACAACAGGAGCCACTGTGCACTTGCTCCTCATGTGGGATCTCTGTCCTTAATGTGCTGTACATTGTGATTTAATGCTATAACTAGTACTCAAACAGTATGTTTCACTTTGTGTTTCTATGTGGGTGCAAACTGTTGAAATCTTTATACTAAATTGATCTTCTGTATATAAAGAGAATTGAAAATGAAAAAAAATAAACAAAAAGGAAAAAACAAAGAAATGTTTGGATATCAATATTGTTGCAAATATAGCTTTATAAGTTTTATAAAACTTTGTTTTATACTTTGGCCCAACCAATGGTTAAGGATGCTATACTACTATAATGTTAATGATGTGTGATTACTTTAAAATTTACTGTATATGGGTGAAATGATCATTTTTCCAGTCAATTATTGTTTATAGCCATTCCCACTAACTTAGGATCTTTTTGCTTTTTACTTGTTAAACTTTTTAAGTGGTGAAATATTGAGACTTTTTACTGTAATGCAAATTTGAAATATGCTATCTCAAAAACTTAAACAAAAAACAGAGAGAAATGGAGAAGGGATGTGGGAGGGAGAGGAGAGAGGGAGGGATGGGATATCATTATGTTCTTAGAAATGTATGTCAAATCACATTGAATCTGTTAAAAACTAATTAAAATGAAAATTAAAGAAGAAAAAAAATCACAAAAGTTGGATTACTGGGAATCATATGGAATAACATCAAATCACCCAGTGGATTATTATAGTGCTGTGTAAGTCTTATTCTTGCTGGGTAATCAACCAAATTGAGTTTTATAAAGATTTATTTATTTATTTATTTGAAAGAGCTACAGAGAGAGAAAGAGAGAGAGAGAGAGAGAGAGAGATCTTTTCCATCATTGGTTCCCTCCTATAAAGGCCACAATGGCCAAGGCTGGGTCTAGCCAAAGCCTGGTGCCAAGAACTTCATCAGGTCTCCCGGGTGGGTGGCAGGTGGGCCATCTTTCTCTGCTTTCCCAGGCACATTTACTGGGAGCTGGATTGGAAGCAGAGCAGCCAAGACAGCAGCTGGTGCCTGTATGGGATATCAGTGTTCTCAGAGGCAGTTTAATCTGCTGTACCACAATGCAGACCCCAGTTGAGTTTTAGACTGAGTCACTAAATAAAATATTAAACAGATAAATAACCTATATTTACTTGGTTCTTTTTATCTTTTCCGGAAAATTTATTCAAGTATGTTTGCTTAGCCACATATATATAGTATATATACTACATATAGTATAAGGGAGAGGAGTAGAGGCGTATGGCTCACAGGTTCAGACACCCGTTGGATACCTGCTTCCAATATCAGAGTGCGTGCATCTGAGTTTTAGCTCTGCTTCCAGTTCTAGCTCTGCCATTGGGCTCTCTGAGAAGCAGCAGGTAGAGTTCCTGGCTCCCTTCTACCAACGTGAGAGATGGAGAGTGAGTTCTGGGCTCACTGCTTCACCTGCCCTATTGTTGGCTGTTGTGGGCATTTGGAAGTGAACCAGCAGTTTGCACTCTCTTTCCCTCTCTCTCTCCCTTGCTCACACACTCTCTCGCTCTTTCTTTCTGCCTTCTAAATAAAATGAAGAAATAAATTTTTTTTCAAAGTCTATGGGTCAATAAGTTTTGGCAAACACTGAGTTTTTTTTAAAAAGTGTATTTTCTGTGTATCTCTCATAGACATTTGTAACCTGTCACTCCTACCCTTCTCTGTGTTCACCTTTTAAGACAATCACTGAATCGTTTCTTTTCTTTACAGAATTTTATGAAAATGGGATCAAGCAGTACTGGAGAAGACACTCTTTCTTTTTTATCTTCTCTTACTTATTTTGAGATTCATCTCTATAACAACTGTTCACTCATATTCAAGGCTGAGGAATATTCCATGCGTGAGTAAGGAACAGTAAATAGTACTGTGCTATTTGAAACGACGTATTCATTGTTTTCATGTTGAAAGCCATTTGGAGTTTTTTTCTCTTACACATAATAATCATATAAGTATTCTCATATAAATTTGTGGGGGTAACAGTTGTTTCTTTGTTTCTCTTTGGTGTAGTTTGAGTTAAATCTTGATCTGGTAAATAATTGCATTTCTGAATTCTAAATTCTATATTTAATTTTTAAAAATAAATCTTGGTTCTGTAGTGAAAAGTCTTCATCATGGAATAAATTTATTGTATAAATTAAATACAGATAGTACATTAACTATGCACCGTGGTTATTCTTATAGCCAGGTCATCTGTGTATCTTCATTTTCTCATAGTATACTTTTTGTATATTCTTGAACATTTATAATTTAAACTCAGATATCTCATATTACAAATTCTATGCTGCTCTTTGCTTCTGGAGAACTCATACTGATTCATGAAAGCAAATGATGTGAATCTCCTCCCAACTCAATATTCAGTTATATCACGGTAGTAGCTATAGGGGTTATTTATTGTAATATGAAACCACTACAAATCACAGTATTATTGCTATTTTAGGGGAAAGACAATTGTTCTAACATTTTCCAGTCACCCTATCACTCCGTCTTCTCTCATGAAAAAGACTGTTGAAAATTTGCCTGACACTAAAGAGATTTTTATTCAAGGGACTATTTCTTGAAAGTTTTTGTAAGATTCAGTCCACTAGTTTGTATAAGCTGTGTGCCTTGTGAACATTTCTTGTTATTTTTTCTTTCTTCTGTAAATAGAGTTCACAAATTAACCAAGGGCTTCAATACAAATTTTGGCAGAGTTGTAACACTCATTTCCTTAATACCCTACTGTGGTCTGAATGTTTGTCTTCCCTAAACTTCTTATGTGGAAACCAAATCACCACTATGAGAATATGAGTGGGTTAGATCACAGGGACATATGCCCAGGAACTGAATTAGTAATCTTCCGGAGGCTGCTGTTACTGCCTACATCTCCTCCCACTATGTGAAGACACAGCTAGAAGGCTGCAATGTGCGAGCAGGAAAGGACTTCTAATCAGACCAAAAAATCTACTGACACCTTGATCCTGGACTCTCAGCCTCCAGACCTGTGAAAAATATTTTTTTATTATTTATAAGCTGCCCAATCCATCTGGTATTTTGATATTTTGTTATAGCCATCTGAATGAAATAAGACATTGCCTTTCTCATAAAATTCTAGGTGCATCTCTGTAATTAGAAAGAGATTCAGTGTCATTTTGTCTTTCCGGCTCAGAGATCACTGGAATTTCTCTTCCTTTCAGATACGTGACCCTTTGTCTCAACTTTTGCCAGAATTAGGGGGTGCTGCACAATGTCCAATCACCTGGTACAGCTTCTTTTCCTCCAAAATCTGCCTTAGCTGTTTGAATTGTCCCTGCTTTGGTCAGTCTTGACATGTACATTTCTGTTTATATGTATTTTTTTTTCATTTATTTGAAAGGGTTTTCTTCTCTTCTGTCCCTAGATAACAGCTTTTCCCTAATTTTCTTCCCTTCTTATTTATGTCCCCAAATCAGAGTATGACTCTGAATTAAGATCATCTTCTATAATGAAAGATATTTTTTATGCTGAAGGCATAACATTTAATAAAAAAGTTTATTTAAGCAAGGTGATAGAAAGACAGATATATAGAGGGATCCTCCATCTGTTGGTTCACTCTCCAAATGTCCACAACAGCTTGTGCTGGATCTGGCCAAAGCCTGGAGTCAAGAACTCCTGAGTCGCCCTTGTGGGTGGCAGGAAACCAAAGTACTTGGGTTGTCATCTGCTATCTTCTGGATGCATTAGCAGGCAGCTGCATTGCAAGTGTGGAGTAGCCAGGACTCAAGTCAAGTAATTCCACATGGGATACCAGTGCCCAAGCAGAAGCCTAACCAGGTACATTACAAGATGTGGCTTCTGGACTCCTCTCGGACCTCTGTCTCTTGGAAGACTGCTGCTCTGACTACAGACTTGCGTGCTCCATGTGAGCTCCCTTCCCACCTGAGGATCTGACATGGAGCAGATGAGGCTATTCTACCCCATGTACCTGGTTTCAAGAGCTTTTCTTCTGATTTCAGTGGTGAACTTTTTTTTTTCTTATTTTGTGACAGTTTGACCATCTTAGTGACATTTTAAAATTGACAATTTCACGATAGTTTTAAGTTTATGCAACAAAAATTGTGAATCAGCACAAGGAGTTCCCATTTACCCTCACCCAGGTTGATTTTTTTTTTTTAAGTAAGGCATAAATCTTTCTTTTTTTCTTCCACATTTTTTAGATTCTGTTTAAGGAATACAACTTCATGCATTAATATATACAAATTTGGGAACATGGTGATTCTTCCCCCTCTATCCCCCATACTCCCACCTTTCTTCCTCCTTCCTCTTCCTTTCTCATTATTATTTTTCACCGAGGTTGATGTTCAGTTAATTTTATACTCATTTGGTGACCTCAAAAGGCCTCCATAGCCTTGGCAACTCATGACAAGACCCTCGGGTGATTACTGAGAGCATAAACAAGAGTGTTAAATTGTTAAGTCAACAACAGGAGTCACTGTGCACTTACTCCTCATGTAAGATCTCTGACCTTAGTGTGTTGTTCAATGTGAATTAATGCTATAACTAGTACTCAAACAGTATTTTATACTTTGTGTTTCTGTGTGGGTGCAAACTGATGAAAGCTTTACTTAATATATGGTAGATTGATCTTCTGTATATAAAGATAATTGAAAATGAATCTTGATGTGAATGGAATGGGAGAGGGAGCGGGAGAGGGGAGGGTTGCGGGTGGGAGGGAAGTTATGGGGGAAAAAAGCCATTGTAATCCATAAGCTGTACTTTGGAAATTTATATTCATTAAACAAAAGTTAAAAATAAATTTATATTCATAAGATTAACCCACAGTAAACTATATGAGATTATGTATAAATATTTTCTAAGTTATATGATGATATGGCATCACACTAAAACAATAGCAGTGATATCACCCTGTATAGTAGTGAAGTAAGAGTGACAAAGTGACACTATAAAAATACTCCAACCCACCAATTTTGGTCCATTACATCTTAAAAATGTAACAATAGCTAACTGTCTCCCTTTTTGTTAAACCACTTCAATCAAGAACACATTTTCAAGTAATCAGATTTCTATTGCTTATTTCTCAGGCAGAAAAAATATTTCTAAAACAAGTGCTTATCCAGGTTATCACATTTATCAGAAATACGATTTGCTCATTCAACTGTCTACTTTAACTGATCTTCAAATCATCTCTCTTCTCAGTTGTAGGGTTCCCTAATCATAGTCTGCCAAACAGATTTTGCTTTAATAATAGCTATATATATTAAGATTCCATTTATACTGTTGGAAGTTTTTTATATTTTTATTTATTAGAAAGTTATCTGAGTGAGAGAGAGAGAGAGAGAGAGAGAGAGAGAGAGAGAGAGAAAGCAATGCAATTGCCTGGTCTGCAATCTTGGGGCCAGTGTTGTGGCATAGTGGGTAAAGTTGCTGCCTGCAGCGCCAGCATCCCATATGGGTGCCAGTTTGGGTCCCAGCTGCTCCACTTCTGACCCATCTCTCTGCTATGGCCTGGGAAAGCAGTGGAGGATGGCCCAAGTCCTTGGGCCCCTGCACCCACGTGGGAGACCCAGAGAGCTCCTGGCTCCTGGCTTCAGATCAGCACAGCTCTGGCAGTTGCAGCCAATAGGGGAGTGAATCAGCGGATGGAAGACCTCTCTCTCTGCCTCTCCTTTCTCTGTGTAACTCTGACTTTCAAGTAAATAAATAAATCTCAAAAATAATGAAAACCTGCAATCTCAAATTATAAATATGCAAGGCTGATATTTCTCAAACATCTTCCTTAAGTGCTCTACCAATAAGCTCAATTACCTGGTTCTTTCTATTCCTAAATTTTGGGGAGGCTTATTGCAATCTGTTCATTCATAATTTAGAAATTAATTTGGTTCCACACGGATAAGAACAACCAGTTCTCACTGTGAAACACAATGCTTATGTTTTCTAGAAATGTGGAAAAGCTGTAATCTCTGCCTCTATCAAATCAGGGGAAATGTTCATGACAAGATTGTGGCGCTCTAACTCTTGTTTTCATTTTCCTCGTAATTTGTAAAATGTTCTCGTGTTAACCAGTCCATCTGGTTCAAGCCCTTTTTGCCTGCTTTACATGTCCTTTTCACAGATCATTGAGACTGAATAGATTGTTTCTAGCGTAGGTGACTACTCAGGCTGAGCTATACAAATGGCGTCATTCACAAGGGATCATTTCATACAGCTCCCCTCTGCTACATCAACTATGCATCAAACATCATTGCAAAACTGTTGTGCATACTTTAAATTTTGAGAAACTATAGTCCGTTAGCATTTGAATTTCCATTCCATGCTATATTTTGTACATGCCTTACAGAGATTGTTTTGATCTTTTTTGTTATTTTTATAGCCTTCAACATTGAATTGATCCATGTTCATTGAACTGGTTTTGTGTCTTTGGGCTTCAGACATTATTTCTACATAGTTTTATCTGTAATTTGCACTTCTACAGTTCTACAGTATTTTTCTAATGTTCCTTGACGAATTTCATCTTCTGGCTTGAAGTAAAACATATCTTTCCTGCTCATGTGACTGTGTAGCAAGCCAAGCAGATCATTATTTTGTTTGATGCTTCAAATACATTTAAGGACACATTCATTGAAAAAATAAGGTAATGAAGAGACAGAGAAAGACAGAGGAGGAGAGTGAAAATAAGAGAGGGAGGAAGCATGGAAGGACGAAGGAAATGGGGTGGGGGGAGAGGCAAAGGAAAAACACCATATTGGCACATTAGTGTAAAACATCCACAACCATATGCTTAAGAGACTATGACACTGCTGGAAGGAAAACCAGAAATGATTTCATACTGTTTTTTTAATACTACAAATAAGTTTTATTTCCTGATTTAAAAAAAAAAAATTATAAGGGGCCCGCGTTGTGGCTCAGTCACATTAAGCTACTACATACAAGGCCAACAGTCATATCGTGGTGGTTCAAATCCTGGCTACTCCATTTCCAATTTAATTATTGTTAATGTCCCTGGGAAGACAACAGAGGATGGCCCTAGTGCTTGGGCCACTGGCACTGATGTGGAAAAGTAGGATGAGGTCCTTGGCTCTTGGCTTCAGCCTGGTCCAGATCTGGCTATTGCAGCCATTTGAGAGAACCAACAGATGCAAGCTCTCTTTCTCTCTCTCTCTCCCCAACTCCCACCCTCTCAGTGTCAATCTGTCTTCCAGATAAACAAATGAATAAATAAATATCTAAAAATCACATATTTATTTAGTTTATATGCTATTTATTGAGTATGGATCTAAATAGTGTTTTCTACACCCAGTAAATAGAGAGCACAAAACACTTCTCATATATGGATATTTTAAAACTCCCATTAGTCCTTCAATTTATGAGTCTGTAATTTATTTTTTTATTTTTGACAGGCAGAGTGGACAGTAAGAGAGAGAGACAGAGAGAAAGGTCCTCCTTTTCCACTGGTTCACCCCCCGATGGCCGCTGCATCTGTAATTTATAAATGTGTAATTCTTGGTCCATACTTTCAAACATGCATTTTAAAAGAAGGATTAAATATTTCTAGTGTGCATTCTCTGTCATCTATTTTCATGATTTCAAATGAGTATTATCAAATACATGGAAAAAATGTAAGAATTTTTCAATGAGTACTTGAATTGGTTTAGATTCTATCATTAAAATAGCTGTATTATCACATGTCTACCAATAATTTACCCCTACATCTTCATAATGTTCAATTTTAACTTTGACATATGTCAAATTTATTGTAGCTCTATGTGCTACCAAGGCAAATATTTTTAGTACATTTCTTTTCTTTTTTTGGTAAAATATACATACACTGAAATTCATTAATTTTGTATCTATTTTCTGAGTTTGACAAATGCATATCCAATGTAATATTAGATCTTTCAAAATTACTGTAAATTGAGTGTATCCCAGTGCATTCTCTCAGTATAAGTATCCAGAAGTATGGATACTAAGTTATTCCAGCAGTATTTGTTCAAAAATTTTTACTTTCTTCATAGACTGCTTTGACACCTTTCTCTAAAATCAAATGAATGCATAATTTGAAGTCTATTTTCAGAATCAATATGATCAATTGAACTAACTGTAGATACTTTGCCAGCGTTAGAGGAACTCTTGAAATAATATATTGTGGGTAGATCTTTGTTCACTTTTTGAAGATTACTTGGATACTATCATGAAAAATTTTATTTCATTTTTCTTTCTTTCTCTCTGTCTCTGTCTCTCTTCTTTTTTTGACAGGGAAGATAGACAAAGAGAGAAAGGAGGTTAAGAGAATGATAACTGGCCATGTAATTTGAGATTGTGAATCACTTGTGGTATCATTTCCATAGATCTGTAAAATTTAAAGCTACACAGAAATAAGTGAAGTGTGACTAGGAGTAAATAAAATGGAAATCATTAAATTTAAGTATGCTCTATCGAGGATTGTGATTGCATGGCCATGTTCACATTTATATTTCTCTTTTAAATGTTCACATTCTGTAGTCTTTTTACTCATTTAGCAACCTTCGTCAAAAATGCACCTGTAAGATTGCCTATTCACTACTACAATTTTTAAAAAACATTGTTATGCTTTACTGTGAGTCTCTATACTGCTGGCTTGTTCAGCTGTGGTGATGACTGTCTCTAAAAATTCACTGAGCTGAAGACTATGTAAAGTGTCTTCTCATGGATTAAAACACAATTCCCTCAAAAATAGAATCATGAATTTGTGTCTCCAGCACTACACAAAATCTCTCATGCTTGGACTGCCATGATCGAGAGCTCAGTTGACTAAACAAAATGGAAAGAACTAAAAATAATAACTCCAGGCTTTAAAAAAAAATGGCTTTACACACACCAAGAACATTTCTTCATTTATCTATGTATTCAGATCACAGAGTACTTTGAAATGTTTTCAGCCCACCCAAATATTATAGAGACCATATACACACCACTATTGACGTAGGGGTAATGGCTTTAAGTGCTCACCCAGGACTATACCATCCTAGGGTGAATATTCATGCCACTGATTCTTCCAAATTTCTTTTTTTTTAAATTTTTTTTATTTACTTGAAAGGCAGTGGGGAGGGAGGGAGTGACGGGGAGGAGGGTGCGGGGAGAGACATATATTCCATCTGCCAGTATATATCCTAAGGGGTGGCAATAGCCTGGACTGGACCAGGCTGAAGCAAGAAGCCAGGAGCCAGGAACTCCATCCTGGTCTCCCACATTGGTGGCAGGGAATTTTGCACTTGGGACAACATGCCTTCCCAAGCACATTAACAGGAGGGTGGATCAGAAGTAGAGCATCAACTGGGACTTGAACTAGCACTCCAATACGGGTCACTGATGTTGCAAGTGACCACGCTGTATCACTGGTCCCTCTTTCAATTTTGTTTTTAAGTTCAATGTAACTGATACCTTTATGCTGCATTCCCAGCTCTAACAATTCTTTCGTTTTTTGGACCATGTAATTATTGTTAAAATAAGACGTTGAGGTGTTATGATACGTGTTTAGAAGAGCAATAGACTGAAACAAGGAAAAGAAACAAAATACCAAACTTGGTATTCACTAACTGATATTGGTTAAGACACAAAATCTTTAAGTTATTTTTAAAGCATAGAATTAAGGAACTTTCTGAAAATGTTTCATTTTACTGTGCTTCATTGCATTTTTTTCAATATTATGCTTTCTGGCAACCCTGGGACTAGCAGGCCTATCAGAATATTTTTTCCAACAACCTGTGTTCTCTTCAGGTGTCTGTATCTCATATTTGGCAATTCGCAAAATAGTATGAACTTTTTCATTATTGTTAAATATACTGTGATGATCAGTTACAGTGATGTTTGAAGTTATTATTGTAATTGTGTTGGAGCAACACAATCATACTCATGTAAGTCCATCAGCCTTATTGATGGATGTTGTGTGTGTCCTGATTGCTCAATTCACTGGTTGTTCTCTCATTTCTCTCCCTCCCCTAGAGCCTTTCTTTCCCTAACATTTGAGATTCAGAAATATTTAAATCAGTCCAATGAATTGCCCTACATCAGACTTTAGGTGTTCAAGTGAAAGGAAGAGTCACACATTTTTCACTTTAATTCAAAAACTAGAAATGATTAAGCTTAATGAGGAAGGCATTTTGAAAGCTGACATAGGTTAAAATCTGGGCTTCTTGCACCCAACAACCAAGCTGAATGCAAAGGAAAAATTCTTCAAGAAAATTACTCCAAAGGTTACAGGAGTGACAGGAGAACACAACGGCTTTATTGCTGCTATAGAGAATCATTTAGTCTAGGTATAAAATCAAATCAGAAACAACCTTCCCTTAAGCCAAAACCTTGTCCAGAGAAAAGTTCTAACACGTGGAAATTCTGTGAAGGATAGGAGAGGTCAGAAACTGCAGAAATAAATTATGAAGCTGGCAGAAGTTGGTTGCTGAAGTTGTGGAGAGAAGCTGTCTCCATAATGCAAAGTGTAAGGTGCAGCACAACTGCTGACATAGATGCCTCACTGATGAAGGGGTCCACACTCACCAGATCTGAAGGATAACTGACAAAGATGCCATCCCGGACCTCCACAGTCGGGAAAGGTCAATGTCTGGCTCCAGAGATTCAAAGGACAAACTGACCTTCTTGCTTGGGTGTAATGCAGCTGGTGGCTTTATGTTTGTGACAGAATTATGGAAATGCGGGAAAGTCTTGCCTAATACTTAAAAATCTTTCTTGGCAATATTCTTAATGAGTAGACATTTGTGTGTCAACATAAATGAAGAAAGTATCACATTAGAATGTTTAAAAACTTCATATCTCCAATAAGCACCTATTTATTAAGTATGTATATATGTTAGGTACATAATATATATGTCCACATATGCTACTACAGAGATAGTAGCATATTTATGTTTTATGATAAGAAAATGACTTATTTGAAGAAGTTAATTATCTTATGATTTATGTTGTAATAATTGATAAATATTCTTATGCATATAAATTTTTTTGACAGGCAGAGTAGACAGTGAGAGAGAGAGACAGAGAGAAAGGTCTTCCTTTTCTATTGGTTCACCCCTAATGGCTGCTGCGGCCGGTGATTTATCTTTCATGGCCAGTGAACTCCAGCGACACTGTTTAGTTAGCAGACCTTTTAAGCAAGATGTTTCCAGTCTAAGTTTTCCAGCTTCAGAAAATCTTAATTTTAAAAGTGTTTTTTTTAAATATTGAGGAAATGAAAATTAAGTGTTAGGCTTCTATATTAGTGACTTGGAGTAAGACATTATGACTGATATCTAGTAGCAATATTCATTTTGATGAAAGTAATATAAAATAATTATTAAGTCAAAAATGTCAATATTTTGATAGAAAATAAGCACCATAATTCAGAGGAGGATTTATGTCTTTACATATACTTGCTATAGTATAGGTGGAGGTAGAACCTTAGTGTCGTAAACTTTGAAAAAAACTCAGTCATCAATGCTACCCAACTGACGTGTGCCCTTATGCAGCCTTGGATGATTTAACATCATCTACCATTAAAACAAGCCAGGAAACCACTTTTGTTTTCAGTATCTGAGATATATATGTGGGAATGACAGTAAGAAAGCAAGTTCTTGAAAAACAAAGTTAACCCTACAAGGGCAGAATTTTAAACAAGTCAAAGTAGATTAAAACATAAAATGGGCAGGATTAACTAACTACGGAAGCAAGATAGAGTGTGAAAAGTGGCGACTTCAATTACTTGTAAACTTGCTAACATTTATGAAAGTACATATGAAGACTAAGGAGCAGAGTATGTCAACATCATAAATGTATAGCTGGTGATGGATCAGACGCACAATGCGGTTTGAAACAATCAACTAACTTAGAGAGGGCTAGGGTGTGTGGTGGCCAAACTACTCTCAGATCTAAGAAGCTTGACAGCATAGACCTTGTAACTTAAAGACCCAAATCAGATGTCAGTCTGCCTGCTTGTGCTCTCCAGATCAGTAACCTGGAATCCACAGCTGTCTCCTATGACTCCATCTGCTCTAAGAATGAAGAGAAATGTGGGGGAGATGCATTTACACGTTTCTGATTTAGTCATAAAAGGACACACAGCCCTTCACGTTTCATTGCAAGAGCAAAGGAAGCTGAGTGCTGATGAGCACATAGGTATTCAGAGATCACTAACATCATCGGCTACATGGGTTGCTGCTGCTGCTCTTCTTCTGATGTTCATGAAGTGAGCTTTAAAAGCAACAACAACAACAACAATACCCCAAACTGTATCTTGGGTTTTATATATATTTATAAGTATATACATATATATCCGGCAAGGCTTCATCCATAGCTATGCTTGTCTGATCAGCAGTTCTGCTTATCATTGAAAGAATACAGGATCACGATCTCTTGGGAGTTCGGTTAGTGTGAACTATACTTTAGCTATTGATATGAAAAGCTTAAGATGAACAAAGGTGTCCAGACCCTAGAATTAGAGCCTGAAGTTTAGAACTGCCTACTACAGGAGGCTTTCAGAGTGTTACTCTCATACGGGGTGCCTTAAAAATGTTCATGGAGGCCAGCACCGCAGCTCAGTAGGCTAATCCTCTGCCTGCAGCGCTGGCACCCTGGGTTCTAGTCCTGGTTGGGGAGCCAGATTCTGTCCCGGTTGCCCCTCTTCCAGGCCAGCTCTCTGCTGTGGCCTGGGAAAGCAGTAGAGGATGGCCCAAGTGCTTGGGCCCTGCACCCGCATGGGAGACCAGGAGAAGCACCTGGCTCCTGGCTTTGGATCAGCGCAGCATGCCGGCCTTAACGACCATTAGGGGAGTGAACCAACGGAAGGAAGACCTTTCTCTCTGTCTTTCTCTCTCTCTCACTGTCTAACTTCTCCTGTCAAAAAAAAAAAAAAATGTTCATGGAAAGATGGAATTAAAAGGTGTTGATTTTGGTGTGACATTCTTTTTTTTTAAATCTATGCATAATTTTTTCATGATAAGGATTTTTTCATGAATTCCTGAAGACTTCCAATATCAATATTTCTCTTTCAGACTTGCCTGTTCATAAAATCAACAGTAGTATAAGCACTGAGAATGATGTTACAGATCCTTGCAATGTTTATAAATGGTTTACATATTTACAAAATCTTTTTCTGAAAACGATTTCATCCTTCTAATCATGACAACAAAATCCCACTTAAAATGTGCCATTATTTATTAGGATACAACCAAGTGAGGCTCAAACTTGATTATCCTCACAGGTAAGTGAATAACTGGTCTCACATACTATATTAGGATATAGCAAGTATTAAAAATGATTTCATTTGTGTGGCCTTCGAAGCCTATTTTTATTAAACTTGATAGTAAAAATCCCCAAATTGTGTTCTGGCCCCTTTTCCATGCTGAATATGGAAGTACATCTTTTTCCACTAGTGAATTTAAAGTCAATAGAAATCACATGAATTTATCCCATACATATGAATGTGAATGATGCACAAGCTGCTCTTCATACCATTTTGGGTTTAAAATTTTTCATTCTACTTATAGTATGGATAAAAGTCAATACTAAGCACTAGGTAACTTGTGAAAGTGTTTATCATAAAAACCAATAATCGAAGTCCTCTACATGTAAGTAGATAGTGCCCAATTGTCACTTCTAGATGATTTTATAAAAAATCATACAATACACATGCACACAAATACATACATGTTTTCCTAAGAGCAATTATATTTGAATGCTAAATGTACTTCATAGAAGTTGATCTTCTTTTTGAATACAATAATTTGTGAAAGAATGCCTGACTGAAAAAAAACTCATTTAGTTAATATAATTGTTGTTGTTGTAGCTAACGTTTCATGTGAATATATTACACACCAGTCACTACACGGCAAACCTTCCAAGTATCAATTTATTTCATACAATAGTATTTCTAACAAAAATATGCCCACTGAAATGTATATATTAAGTGTATGCATACTGTTCTTTATAAATGCAATAGCTATGTTTTATATAAATATAATAGCTATATTGGCACTACAAATTCAGAAACACCTTTGTCTCAGTTGTTATAACTTGGAACTCTTAGTCAAGGCACTGCTAGATTTGGTCTCCGGTCAGGGCCCACTTTCTGGCTCACAGATGGAGGTTTACTGGATGTGTCCTCACATGGTAGAAGAGAGAAGAGATTTATCTTGGCTCTGATAAGGGCACCAATTCTATTCATAAGGGCTCTATGTCTTGCATTACAATGTCTTCGAAAAATTCATGTAGAATATATACTATGAAAAAAATTATGTATGATAGCTGACGTGATTCAGCAGGTTAAGTCACTCTTTGTGTCACTGGTATCCGATATTGCAGTCCCAGTTAAATCTTGGCTGTTCTCCTTCTGGTCCTGCTTCCTAATGTGCCTGGGAATACAGCAAAAGATGACCCAAGTACTTGGGTCCCTGCCACCTATGTGGGAAACCAGCATGGAGTTCCTTGCTTCTGACATTAGCCTGGCCCAGACCTGACTGCTGCATCTGTCTAACTGGGGAGTGAATCAGCAGATGGAAGATTCTCTCTCCTCTCTGTGTGTGTATGTGCGCGCACACACACAATCATTAAAAACCCAAAATCAAACAAAAATTGATTTCTAAATTTTTCACCCACAATAAAGATACCTTTCTTTCTTTTTTTAAAAGATTTATTTATTTATTTGAAAGACAGAGTTACAGAGAAAGGTAGAGACACAGAGAGAGAGGTCTTCCATCCACTGGCCCAATCCCTAGATGGCCACAATGGCTGGAGCTGCACCGATCTGAAGCCAGGAGCCAGGAGCTTCCTCTGGTCTCCCATGTGGGTGCAGGGGCCCAAGCACTTGGGCCATCCTCCACTGCTCTCCCAGGCCACAACAGAGAGCCGGATCAGAAGAGGACCAGCCGGGACTAGAACCGGCGCCCATATGGGATGCTGGCACTTCAGGCCAGGGCTTTAACCTGCTGTGCCACAGCATCAGCCCCAAGATATCTTCTCATTCCATTGACTTTTTGAAGTAGACTCATAAGATAAAAATGATTTCAAAATCTCTTTAGCCATTAAAAATCCCTTGAAGGTGATATTTCATTAAAATAAATAAATACACAAATAACTAAAAGTTATAATCTCCTGGTAGGCTTAAAAGATTGTAAAACAACTTCTGACAAAAAGCTAAAACAAGATTGTAAATCAGGATGAAATAGTCTTACAGACTCACTCTAACTTCGAGCCTGTTCATATATATATATATATATATATATATATATATATATATATATATATATTCTTTAAGCCATTATCTACTGAATATATTGGACAATGTACAAATGTTAAACAAATTCAAATTCACTTTTCATTCTTTATGTTATCACAGAACCAGTTAAATTTTTTTACATGAATATTTTAAAGGCTATCATTCCAATAGTGTTTTCACCCACCCACGAACATGTTTCCTTCCACATTTTCATTACTATGTAGTACTGACTCCACCCACTATGCATAACATTTATTTATTGATTTTAAAGGCAGAGAGAGGAGAGGAGAGGAGAGGAGAGGAGAGGAGAGGAGAGGAGAGGAGAGGAGAGGAGAGGAGAGACATCTTCCATTCTCTGGTTCACTCCCCAGCTGGCCACAATGGCAAGGACTGGGCCAACCTAAAGCCTGGAGCTTCATCCCGGTCTCCCACATGAGTGGCAGGGGCCCAAGCACTTGCACCGTTTTTGGACCATCTTCCACTGCTTTCCCAGGCATATGAAACTGGAGCTGCACTGGAAGTGGAGCAACTGAGATTGATTGAAACCTACCCTCATATGGTATGCTTTTGTTGCAAGTGATAGCTTAACCCATTGTGCCACAATGCTGGTCCCTATGGATATGATTTAGATTAATAATCCTCTAGAAGACATTGGGTGCTGGAGAAATCCTCAAGTCTTAGAACACTTGGTAGAAGTAAAGATTCATGACTCTACTGTAATTAGCACTCAACAGTACCCAGTCATATTGCTACATTTTTTGCCCTACTGCATTAGCTAACCAGTGTACTCTATGGACAAGCTATAACTTCATCAACTTGGAACTTGTTACAAATGAAAACTTTGACCTCACTCAGAAGTCAACTAAATCACAAATTTTGGATCTGCAGCCCAGTGATCTGTGTTTTATTACCTCCATATTTGCTTTTTCATTTATCTCCTTCTCCTTTTAGGAAAGTTACACTTTCGAATATACTTTCTCTCTTATAGAATCAACATTGTCTCTGCAGCTGAGTATTTGTTGTTGACTTTCACACATTTTTCTTGCCTTTTATGAAAACGTAATACCTTCTATCATAAGCAAACTCCAGTATTTGCTGTCTCCATTCTTTCATCTCTTATTCATCATTCAACCCAATAAAATCAATCTTCGACTCTCATCGAGTTCTAAATTTTGTTTTTTTAGTCTCACTAATAAGGCTCACAGCAGTAATGAGGGTGGTTGCTAGTTCTCTAGATTTTCTTGTCAATAGTTGCTTGTCCTTCTCTGAAATCATCTTGTGTTTCATTTAAGAAATGATCAGTGTCCCTGAGGCGTAGATATCGAGAATCAAACGGACGTATCTAGGGCTTGTTATGGAGACAGTGGTCCGAACATTAACTATAGCTTGGTTAGTCATCTGTATGCCTGTGGTAACTGAGGCTGTGTATTTGTGCAATTGCCTAAAGAAGAAATCCAGGATGAAATGAGAAGACTATTAACTTGAACTATAAATCTGTGAGTCATATGCAGGCTTGTGGTAAGTGCAGCTCTCTGTGTCTCTGTGCACAGAAATTACAGGATGAGATGGAAAGAATCTTAAAGACCCCAAAGTGAGGAACTCAGAAATTGAATAGCTGGGTACAGGAAAACGAACCTATAATTTTCTTTAGCGGGCTCTTTGTCGTAAATTCAGCTGCTCAATTTTTGTACCTAGGCATTTCAAAGGCAAAGGACCAAAAGCAAATTTGCAACTTTCCTTCCAAACCCACAACTTTCCTAATTTTATTCCTCTGTGTTAGAGAATGATACTATTCATTCTTTAGATACCAAGGACCTGGTTGTCCTTACTTGGCTTAGCTGTCCCACACTTGTCAGAGATGCTTTATTGATAACATCTGGATTATTGGAATGGACTATGCCTCAGTCTTATGTCTGGAAGTCCACCACTATCACCCATGTGGACAGCAGGGAGGGCCTCCTGTCTAGTTCCCATTTAATGGCTCTGACTACTTCTCCGAAATGCAGCATTCCACATGCTCTAAGTCCAAGTCTGACCACAGCATCCTTTGATTTCAAATGTTTTAATAGCTTCCAAATAAATTTCAAATAAAGACCAAAATTAATTTATAGGACAAGGCTCTACAAGGTCTGATCCATGCTTTACTCCATAGTCTGCTTTTTCTTCTTCTATTTTTTTTAAAGATTTATTTATTTGCTTGAAAGGCAGCATTACAGAGAGGCAGTGAGAGAGACAGAGGTCATCTATCCACTGGTTCACTCTGCAAATGGCTGCAATGGCTGGAGCTGGTCTGATCCGAGGCCAGGAACCAGGGGCTTCTCCTGGGTCTCCCATGGGGGTTTAGGGGCCCAAGCACTTGGGCCATCTTCCACTGCCTTCCCAGGCCATAGCAGAGAGCCGGATCAGAAGTGGTACAGCCAAGACTTGAACCAGCCTCCAAAGGGGATGCTGGCACTGCAAGCAGTGGCTTTAGTTGCTAAGCCACAGCACCAGTCCCTGTAGTATTTTCTTACTCTCTGTATGTTTCATTCTTTAATTTCAAATATACTTTCCTTATTTCCTTCTCAGAAACGCACCATTCTTAATGTCCTTTCTCAAGTTCTCTTTGGAACATATGAGTATATTCATTAGCTAATCTCCATATTCCCTAGGTCTACATCCTATACAAAAGAGTGCCAGAGGACACTTACAAAGTAACCATTTATCCTGCTTCAGATAATTTGAAAACTTTTCAGATTAAAAATTATATTAAGGGGTGAGAATTTGGTACCACAGTAACCACACCACATGGAATGCCTGTATCCCATATCTGAGTATCTGGGTTCAAGACCCACTATTCTTCAAATTCTAGCCTCTTGCTGATGTGCATCCTGGGATATAGCAGGTGGTGGCTCAGACAGTGGGGTCCCTGCCACCCATGTGGGGCATCCAGACTGAGTTCTAGGCTCCTGGCTTTGGCCTGGCTCCATCCTAGCTTTTGCAGGCAGCTGAGGAGTTAACCAGAGGATCAAGGATTTCTCTCTCTCACTTATCTGTCTCTTTCTGTCTCTCTCTGTGACTTAGCCTTTAAATAAAAATAATTAAAATTTAGAATAATTTTATTAGAATAAAATCATGAGAATACAGTTCATTTTTAGTCCTCCCACTTGATATATTTAGAGGATTCTATTTATATAGGATTTTATTGTCATGTCTTATGCATTTATTCACACTGTAGTTGAATATATTGCTTGCATCTTATTATCTTATTCTATATTTCTAGGTACAACTTTTGTCTTATAAAATAATTACTATTTTCTTCCCAAAACGGTATCTTTCTAAAAATTAATGTAAAATTCTGTAGCATTCTGTAGCATAAGCAAATATATCAGGCAAATGAGCCAGAAAATATAATATGCTAAACATTTGGCATCTTTATTTCATTTTGACCACATAATTATCTGTATCTTATGCTGACTAAAACACTATTTTTAAAGATAGTCCTTAAAAATAAATGGGTAGCATTTTCACACAATAGAATATACCACAAATGAGGGGCTAAAGGACATTACTTAAGTCATCTACTGAACAACATGAGAACACGGGGTAGGTCACATTCGGGCTAATATCATAGATGTCTCAGGGCTGTCCCAACACAAAGGATGTGGTTACTCACTCTGGAGACTACCATCCCTGATTTTACATAGTTCAACTTAATTAGCTGATCTTGCTATTTGACTTTTGCTTGCTTGTTTGCAAAGATCATGAAGCCTGGAAAAGAAGTGACTCCTGAAAACACCGACTGAGACTAGTCAGCTGTGCTCATTGGCATAAGAGAATATTAAAAAAAAAAATAGACAAAGCTATTTGAAAACTACCCCGGTACCAAAAGATATTTTTAGAGTTCTAATTTATTTATTTGAAAGGAACAGTTAGAGATATAAAGAGCGAGAGGGAGCACTTTCATCTGGGTACCATATTCCCCCAATGTCCACAACGGTTAGACCTAGGCCAGGCCATAGCCAAGGGTCTGGGACTCTAACTGGACCTTCAACATCAGTAGCAGGGGTTCAAGCACTTGGGTCATCTTCTGCTGCCTTCCTAGGCATGTTAGCAGGTGACTAACTATTGGTATTATGGGATGCTGGTATCACAGGAGGTGGCTTAACTGGCTCCACCACCGTGCCACCCTGCTTCTTCCCACCCCATCATCCCACACACACTAGGCACATATTTTATATCATCTGTTTTCTGTAGATGAACCCCTATATCTTCAGGAGTGACTTCTTCATTAACAGCTCTTTCTGTTTCCATATTCAAGTGGCCCCCAGGATCTCTCAATATCCTCAGACGAGTGTGTCAAAATGTTCTTTCTCTGACTGTCTTACCTTATGCACTGTTATTGGTATTATTTAAGGCTGACCTGGCATAACAGGCATACCATTCTTGAAACACCTTTTTTAATGTTTCACTGTTCATAAGACCTACCAACACTAATCTGAGACACAAGGTTCAGAAATCTCCGCTCTGCTGCACTTGCCACTTTGTGAGCTGTCTGCCTATGTGGTATTTCTCTTTCTGTAATCTATGTATTTCATTGTTGCAAACATGTTCTTCTAGTCTGTGCTGTATTGTATCATCCATTATTCTTTCTACCAGCAGCTATAAAGAAAATCCATTAAACTCCCCTACATACAACCTCTGCTGGTTTTTCATTAGTTGAAATGAAACTCAGTTTATTCAATGGGAAAACTAAAAGCAACATGAAGTTATTTATCTCAGCTTTTTGTTATAAATTAATAGACTTTATTTAGCTTATAACTTCTCTTTTTTAAAAGATTTATGTATTTATTTGAAAGGCAGAGTTGCAGAGAACAGAGGCAGAGGAGAGAGAGAGAGAGAGAGAGAGAGAGAGAGAGAGATCATCCATCTGCTGGTTCACTTTCCAAATAGCCATAAAGGCCAGAGCTGGGCCAATCCAAAGCCAGGAGCCAGGAGCTTCTTCTAAGTCTCCCATGTGGGTGCAGGGGCCCATGCACTTGGGCCACCTTCTACTGCTTTCCCAGTTCTTAGCAGAGAGCTGGATCAGAAGTGGAGCAGGCAAGATTTGAACTGGAGGCTATACAGGATGCTCGCATTGCAGACGGTGGCTTTACCCACTGCACCAGAACGCCAGCCCCCATCTAGTCTTTTGTAAACCATCATGACTTGACTGAGGATTTCACTCTGGGACCTTCCTCTCACAAACTTTATCTAAGAGAATCTGACTTATTCAATAAACTCTATTGGCTTCACTAAGTGTGTGGGTACTATGCTTTTTTCTCAATGGGAGTCAAGCTGGTTACCTATCTTATCCCCTCTATCTTCCCTCCTTAAACAGAAAGCAACTTTCTGCTTAGCTACTCATCTGTGTCCCTGAAGGGAAGGTGACTGCTCCTAAGACTCCAGTCAGCTTCTCTGGTTCCTGTCAATCAGTGGGTGTGGTCACATTCTTACCCCAGGAATGGATTCACCCATGGCATGTGACTCAATTCTGCATGATAGACTGGTTAGTAGCTTATACTACTAAGGAAGATACTGGGACAGGCAAGATAGCTTCAATTTCCAGATATGTTTGTGTTTTCATTTTGATTGTCTTATTTATAATAAAATGGAATTTTGTGCACATGGGTTCTCTATCCTTACATGTATTTGTCCTCCTCTGTCCTAGACATGGGAAGATTGGAATGATCTCTTTAGATTCATTCTCACATATTTCTTGACATATAATTTCACTTTGAAATACTCATTCTAAAATTTATTTTTATTTATCGTTCCACATGTCAACAGTGCTAAGGAAATATAGCAAATAATCTGTCCCTCTCCATCTCTGTATGTTGTGTCTGGAAGTGATGCCCAAAACTGCCCCAGGATGATACTGAGGTTCAAAGAAATGTGTGCAATTCTTCCTACTGAAATCAAATTTGTTATAATGCAATATACTTACCAGTTCTAAAGCAAGTTTGAGTTGGGATTTTCTGCTCCTTAGAGCCGAGAGCTTTCCAATATTTTCTCCCCATAAACAAAATCCAATTCAGTTGTGTGTCCTGGTTTCCCTTCAGCCACATGACATTATTATTGAACTGTGCCCTTAGCTGCACACCGGTCTTAGTCTCTGTCTCCTTTGATGTGCTACATATTGACCCTGGCCCCGATTACTTTTCTCTTTCCATGCTTCCATCATGCTCACTGGTTTTTCAAGCTGTATTTCAGATTTCTCATCTCATACCTCCGTGAAGCTTGACTGAGTTCTCAGACAGTTAGTTTTCACTTCTTTTACTGTAATCCACAGCAAATGCTTGATAAGTCTGTATTCATAGTTAGTATTCTTAATATATTTTTCATTTCTTTGCATCTCTGGATATTTTAATCTATTTCTGTGTTGCTGGCATCTAGTATTCTGGGATATAGTAAATAGTCCATGCTTGTATAATTATTAATTAAAAGGAAATTACAAAATATTTAAGAACTAATAACTAATTGTTATAATACTAAATACTATAATAAATTATAGTTTATATACTATATATAAATTATATATAAATATATAATAATATATAAATAATATAATAACTAAATACTAATTGTTCCTATGTGAAACAATTGTATTAAAATATTTGTGCTCTATTTCAACAAGCTAAATACTGAAAGTAATGAATGTGGCTTTAAAAGCAATGTCTTTCCACCAAACTAGGAAAAACATTCATTAAGAAATGCTTTCACAATTGCTGGCATTTTTGAAGGAGGCAAGAAATGTTATTTGAGAATACAGCTATTTTAAAGGCAAGAGTTAATGTTCCATTGAAAATCCTAGGAGGCTGATACAGTCCAAAAATGTGGAGCATTTGGTCACTTCACTGAATTACTTTGGCAAAAAACTCAGGTCATGAGGAGTCTTTCTGAAGATTAGAGATTTTCAAAAATCTCTTAAATCTACGACGCGAAACCATCAAATTATTAGAGAGCATTGGAGAAACCCTGCAAGATATAGGCACAGGCAAAGACTTCCTGGAAAATACTCCAACAGCACAGGCAGTCAAAAACAAAATTAACATTTGGGATTGCATCAAATTGAGAAGTTTCTGTACTTCAAAAGAAACAGTCAGGAAAGTTAAGAGGCAACCAACAGAATGGGAAAAAATATTCGCAAACTATACTACAGATAAAGGATTGATAACCAGAATCTACAAAGAAATCAAGAAAATCCACAACAACAAAACAAACAACCCACTTAAGAGATGGGCCAAGGACCTCAATAGACATTTTTCGAAAGAGGAAATCCAAATGGCCAACAGACACATGAAAAAATGTTCAAGATCACTAGCAATCAGAGAAATGCAAATCAAAACCACAATGAGGTTCCATCTCACCCCGGTGAGAATGGCTCACATTCAGAAATCTACCAACAACAGATGCTGGAGAGGATGTGGGGAAAAAGGGACACTAACCCACTGTTGGTGGGAATGCAAACTGGTTAAGCCACTATGGAAGTCTGTCTGGAGATTCCTCAGAAACCTGAACATAACCCTACCATACAACCCAGCCATCCCACTCCTTGGAATTTACCCAAAGGAAATTAATTTGGCGAATAAAAAAGCCATCTGCACATTAATGTTTATTACAGCTCAATTCACAATAGCTAAGACCTGGAACCAACCCAAATGCCCATCAACAGTAGACTGGATAAAGAAACTATGGGACATGTACTCCATAGAATACTATACAGTAGTAAGAAACAACGAAACCCAGTCATTTGCAACAAGATGGAGCAATCTGGAAAACATCATGCTGAGTGAATTAAGCCAGTCCCAAAGAGAAAAATATCATTTGTTTTCCCTGATCGGTGACAACTGAGCGCCAAAGGGGAAACCTGTTAAGTGAAATGGACACTATAAGCAACAATGAACTGATCAGCTCCTGTCCTGACTTTAGATGTACAATGTAATACTTTATCCTTTTTAGTATTTGTTGTTGTTGTTGTTGTTCTAGTACTGTTGGTTGAACTCAGTAATTAACACACAATTATTCTTAGGTGTTTAAATTTTAACTGAAAGGTGATCCCTGTTAAATTTAAGAGTGGAAAAAGAGAGGGAGGAGATGAACAATTTGGAACATGCTCAATCGGACTGGCCGCAAATGGTCGAGTTAGAAATGTGCCAGGGGATTCCAACACAATCCCATCAAGATGGCATGTACCAATGCCATCGCACTAGTCCAAGTGATCAATTTCAGCTCACAATTGATAGCTCTGATAGGTCTAACAGTCAAAGAGATCACACAAACAAGACAAGTATCTGCTAATACTAACTGATAGAATCAAAAAGGGAGAGAAAGATCCAACATGGGAAGCGGGATACACAGCAGACTCATAGGATGGCAGATGTCCTAAACAACACTCTGGCCTCAGAATCAGCCCTCAAGGCATTCGGATCTGGCGGAAGAGCCCATGAGAGTATAGCAGGCATGGAAAGCCAAGATATCATGGAAAAAAAAAAAAAAAGACCTAAATGAATGATCTCTGTGAGTGAGATCCCAGTGGAAAGAACGGGGCCATCAAAGAAGGAGGTACCCTTCTCCGAAGGGAGGAGAGAACTTCCACTTTGACTATGACCCTATCGGAATAAGATCAAAGTCAGCGAACTCTAAAGGCTTCCATAGCCCTGGCAACTCATGACTAGAGCCTAGGGAGATTACTGACGCCATGAACAGGAGTGTCAAATTGTTAAGTCAGCAACAGGAGTCACTGTGTACTTACACCCCATGTGGGATCTGTCATTATGTGTCATCTAAAGCGAAGTGATGCTATAACTAGTACTGAAACAGTATTTTTATACTTTGCGTTTCTGTGTGGGCACAAACTGATGAGGTCTTTACTAATTATATACTGAATTGATCTTCTGTATATAAAGAGAATTGGAAATGAAAAAAAAAACAACCTGGTGTTAAAATGGAAATGGCATAGAAAATTAATTAATTTGAAAAAAAATTATGTAGGATCTCTGTCTTTAATGTGCTGTACATTGCTATTTAATGCCATAATTAGTAATCCAATGGTAGTTTTTTCACTTTATGTTGCTATATGGGCAAAATGTTGAAATCTTTACCTAATATATACTAAACTGATCTTCTGTATATAAAGAGAATTGAAAATGAATCTTTACACGAATTGAAGGGGAGAGGGAGCGGGAAAGGGGAGGGTTGCGGGCGGGAGGGAAGTTATGGGAGGGGGAAAGCCATTGTAACCCATAAGCTATACTTTGGAAATTTATATTCATTAAATAAAAGTTTAATATAAAAAAAAATCTCATAATGCTGTTTGTGAATGATTTCAACCTTCTCTATATAAAGCAAATACATACTTTTGATAACATGTAAGAGATTGTTCATGATCACATATTCACTTCTTTCATCCAAAATTCTGCAATGGTAACTGTTCATATGAGGAAAAATGAAAGGGGAGGGTTGTGGGTGGGAGGGAACTTTTGGGAGGGGGAAGCCATTGTAACCCATAAGCCGTACTTTGGAAATTTATATTCATTAAATAAAAGTTTAATTAAAAAAAATAAGAAAAAATTTCCATGAAATAAAAAAAAAATGATAGGCTGTGAAATAGTCCATTTTGAATTAATTTTTATACTTACTTTGACTAAGTGATTATTAGTATCATTAAATTATTTTAGAGTCAAAATTGAACTTTTGCAATTCTAATGACTTAAAACACTGTGGTTCAAATCCCAAATGATAGCCAGTGTGGCCACTTCATTGCTAAGAAAATATGCACAATAATTGAAGAATATGTATTATCTCTAAAACAAGTCATCACTGTGTGCACAGATTTATGATAATGTAGTCCCCACTATTACATGATGTCTCATAGGATGAAACAAGGAATAAATACAGTACTAACTAGTAATTCTAAATACTACATGTAAATGTGCAAGAACGTGAACGGAATTAGATTTAGGCTCTTAATCACATTAGTGATTTTTTTTTCTCAATCACATTGCCTTCCAGTGTAAAATGACTGTGGTAAAGGCTATAGTAGTTTTGGCTATCACTCTGGTGTGGCAGGTAAAGCTGATGCCTACATCGCATATGGGCTCCAGTTCCTGTCCTGGCTGTTCCACTTCCAATCCAGCTCCTTGCTAATGTGCCTGGGAAAGCAGCATAAGATGGCCCAATTGTTTGGGATCCTGCCATCCATATGGGAGACCCAGAAGAAACTCCTGGCTCCCGGCTTTAGACTAACCCAGCTCTGGCCATTGCAGCCATTTGGAGAGTGAACCAGCAGGTAGAAGATCTCTCTGTCTCTCCCTCTCTATATAAATCTGCATTTCAGATAAATAAATAAGTAAATCTTTTTTTATAAAACAGAATAAAATAATACATTTTTTACTTTCAGATAATAATTAAGCTGACTCACTGTTTAGTAACTGTCATATAAGTGATGATTCATCTTTGGTATCAGATTAATTTCATAATTTTTAGTTTTAATTTATATTTCAAGCACATGGATGTTAAAAATATTATCTTACACGTTTTTTTGTTTTGCTTGTTCTACTGCTAACTTTTATTTCTCCTTTTATTCCTTAGTTAACAATCTGCTCTTTAACTTGTTAATAATATAAAGCAAAGTGGTAGTGGAGTATAAAGCACATGAGTGTCCACACATATCTAATGGTATGTAATGTGTAGTATAATGTGTATATGTAATGATTGGACCAAATGACATATGTATTTAACGTGTGCATGTAATGCATACTATATATGTTGTATAGTATGCATAGTGTGTGTGTATATATATATATATATATGTACAGTGCATGTAAGTAGGTGGAATCAGTATACTTCACTGATGAGACCTGTTTCCCAAAATATGGTATCTATCCTTTGATTTTATACACTAGAGATTATTCATCTCAGTGGTGAATATAGCCAAATAGTCAATGCATACGAAATTTCACTAAGGGATTATTACTTCAGCTACTAGATAGAACACTGAACAACCAAATCAAACAATATTTTATAGGCAGCCCTTTTTCTATCCCAAACAGACTTTAATTTTACCTTTTCATGGATATTAAGGGATTTTAAGATTCCATGATCTTATGAAAATTTTATTTTCTTCTTATCACAGGGAATCAGACCAAATGGCAAAAATCCTCTCACAGTTTGGAGTACAAAATGCAGCCATACTAATGAATCTGATGGGGCCATTGTTTTTAACCTTGATAATTTGAAAGCAAAAATTATTTGGGAAAAATGTAGCATATATGAAATATCTTGACTTAAATATTCACAGGTATTATTACACGAAGGAATATATGAGGGCTTTCAAAAAGTTCATGGAAGTGTGCAGTAAGAAAATTATATGCATGCATTTCAAAACTTCTTATATCAAAATAAATCTTAATTCCATTTTGATGAAATTTTGGACAAATACTCATCATCATACAATTGCAGTCTGTTTCATTTTATCAACACAGTGGAGAATTAGTCACAAGATAATATCTTTCCAGCTAGACATTCTTATTATTAGCAAGGTCCTGTAGTAAACATGCCTACCTTGATTTTGGCAAATTAAATATTTCCACATGGCCTCTGCTATTCTGGGAAAGCATGCTGCAATTAAAATCAGTAAATCCGCCTCTTGACACCCCCCCAAATGACCACATCTGGCCTACAGAGAAGAGCAAGTAAGAGACTTTCAAGGACGTAAGTATTCCCTTAATAAATTCAGTTTTCTTTTCTTTTCTTTTATTTATTTTTTTTTTATTTTGACAGGCAGAGTGGACAGTGAGAGAGAGAGAGACAGAGAGAAAGGTCTTCCTTTGCTGTTGGTTCACCCTCCAATGGCTGCCGCGGCCGGCACACCGCGCTGATCCGAAGGCAGGAGCCAGGTGCTTCTCCTGGTCTCCCATGGGGTGCAGGACACAAGCACTTGGGCCATCCTCCACTGCACTCCTGGGCCATAGCAGAGAGCTGGCCTGGAAAAGGGGCAACCAACACAGAATCCGGCGACCCGACCGGGACTAGAACCCGGTGTGCCGGCGCCGCTAGGGCGGAGGATTAGTCTGTTGAGCCATGGCGCCAGCCAATAAATTCAGTTTTCATGCTTAATAGTAGAAATAGAGGTCATACATGAAATTTCCATGTCCCTTTAAACCTTCGGATTCCCTTATTCACATCGAGCCAGGTAAGTTCTAACATCTCAGACGCATTAAATGTAGGCCACCACTGAGTACATGTTTCTTGCAACAAAACAGTAGGCCACTTGAGTCCCTGTCAGCTCACAAAGTAATGTACTGGTCTCAAAAACTCTAGTAAGTGTGCTTACATAGGTATTTTTTTTTTCCTTCTTAATTCTTCTAACAGATTCTCATGCTTCTCACTCTCCGAGCTCCTCGGTTGCCTACAGCAGCTCATAGCACAGAGAACTGTGTTCACAGGAAAACTCCACAGCTCAAATGTGTGGTTCATAGAGCAGTGCAGAGGAGTGCTAAGAACACTGGGGACTAACACCTGAGCCTTCCTCGCTAGGGGAAGGGCTGGTTGCACCAACAGAGGTGACCATTGCTCTCAATCCAGTTAACCAGAGACCTGCCACACCCAGCTGGGGAATTGCCCTGGACAATCGCCCTACTCTGGAATACTGAACAGAGCCCCCCGGCCACAGCAGGCACCCACCTCTTGGTACTCACTGAAAAGGTAGATGTCCCACTAAGCCACAGAGACACAGATAAAAGATAAAAGCCATCACACACACACACACACGCACAAACACACACACACAAATTCAAAATGCCAAAAAAAAAAAAGGAAAATTTCAAGAACAATGACGACATTATGAGCCTCCCAAAGGAACATTATAACATTTCACCAAAGATGTGAACATAAAGAGACTGAGGAAACACCAGAAACAGGATCCAAAAAAAAAAAAATAATAATTATTGGACTGCTTAGAAGCAATCAGAAGCAAATTCATGAACTAAAGAAAAATATATGTGATATGAATGATAATTTTTCCCATGAAATTGAGATCTGAAAGATAAGTCAAAATTAAATATTAGAGATGAAGAATTCAATAGATTCAATAAAAAATTCAGTGGAAAGTCTTATCAACAGAGTTGGTGAAGCAGAAGAAAGAATATCTGAGCTAGAAGACAAATATCTGGAAATTTTAAAGTCAGATCTAAAACAAGAAGAAGAAATTAGAAAACTTAAAAACACTGTTTGAGATCTACAGGATACAACATATGGGTCTTAGGAGTTCCTGAAGGCATGGAAAGACAGAAAAGATTAAAAGGCATTTTTAGTGAAATAATTACAGAAAACTTCCATAATTTGGAGAAAGAAAGGGACATCCAAGTACAGGAAACACATAAAATTCCCAATAGACATGGTCAGAAAAGATCTTCACCATGACACACTGTAGTCAAGCTCTCCACAGTAAAACATAAAGAAAAGATTCTAAAATGTGCATGAGAGAAATGCCAGATTACTTTCAGAGGATCTACAATAGACTTATGGCAAACTTCTCATTAGAAACCCTATAGGCTAAGAGAGAATGGCAAGATATAGTTCAAGTCCTAAGAGGAGAAAAAAAAAACAAAACTGTCAACTCAGTATAGTGCACCCTGCAAAGCTCTCATTTATGAGTGAAGGTGAAATAAAGACCTTCTGTAACAAAGAAAACTTGAAAGAATTTGTCACTACCTGTCTAGCCTTACAAAAGATGCTCAAGGATGTGCTATACACAGAAACACAGAACCATGTTAATCACTATGAAAGAAGGTGAAGGCAGAAAATCTCCCAGTAAAAGTACAAAGGAAATCTAAAGTATAAAATAGGAATATTTATAAAAAAAAAAAAGGCAGGGCAAAGTCATTACTTATCAAAAGTCAGCTTGAATGTGTGTGACCTCAATTCTCCAGTTTAAAGACACAGACTAGCTGAATGGCTTAAAAACAAAACCATCTATTTGCTACCTACAAGAAACGCATCTCACTAAAAAACTTGCAGACTCAATGTGAAAGGATGAAAAAAGATATTCCATGTTAACAGAAACCAAAAAAGATTGGGTGTAGCCATCCTAATATCAGACAAAATACATTTTAACACAAAATCAGATAAAAGAGACAGAGAAGGGCACTATGTAATGATTGAGGGATTGATTCAACAGGAATAGGTGACTACCATAAATGTATATGCACCTAATTACAGGGCACCTGGCTTTTAAAAGAAATGTTAATGGATCTACAGGGAGATGGAACAGTAATGGGGGACTTCAATACCCCACTTTCAGCAATGGACAGACCAACCAGACAGAAAATCAGCATGGAAACAACAGATAATCCACATTATAGACCAAATGGTCTTAAATGATATCTACAGAACATTCTATCATACAGTTGCAGAATACACATTCTTCTCACTAGTGCATGGAACTTTCTATAGAATTGAACACATGCTAGGCCAAAAAGCAAATGCCAGGAAATTCTAAAAAAATAAAAATCATACCATGCCTCTTCTATGACCACAATAGAATGAAGTTGAAAATCAACAACTCAGGAATCTCTAGAACATATGCAAATACATGGAGACTGAACAACATGCTCCTGAATGAACAGTGGGTCACTGAAGAAATCAAATAATTTCTGGAAACAAATGAAGATGACAAAATAACATATCAAAACTTATGGGGTACAGCAAAAGCAGTAGTAAGAGGAAAGTTTATAGCAAATGGTGCCTACATCAAAAAATTAGAAAGGCACCAAATAAATAAGCTATCCATGCATCTCAAGGACCTAGACAAACAACAGAAAACCACACCCAAAACTAGTAGGAGTAAAGAAGTACTTAAATTAGAGCAGAAATACACACAATCAAAACAAAAAAAAAAATGATACAAAAGATCAGCAAAACTGAGAGCTGGTTCTTTGAGAAAGTAAACAAATTGACACAACATTGGCCCAACTAACCAGAAAAATGAGGGAGAGGACCCATATTAATAAATTAGAGATGAAAAAAGAAATGTAATAGACACCACAGAATTAAGAATCATCAGAAATTACTGCAAAGAAATGTATGCCAACAAATTGGGAAACTTAGAAGAAATGGGTAGATTCCAGGACACAGGACTTCATGAAGACATAGAAAACCTAAACAGACTCATAAGCAAGACAGAAATTGAATCAGTAATAATGATGCTCCCAATAAAGAAAAGCCCAGAACCAGATGACTTCAATGCTGAAATCTACCACAAATCTTTACTAATTATATACTGAATCGATCTTCTGTATATAAAGATAATTGGAAATGAAAAAAAAAAACCTGGTGTTAATTGGAAATGGCATAGAAAATTAATTAATTTTTAAAAAAATATTATGAAGGATCTCTGTCTTTAATGTGCTGTACACTGTTATTTAATGCTATAACTAGTACTCCAACAGTATTTTTTCACTTTGTGTTGCTATATGGGGGCAAACTGTTGAAATCTTTACCTAATATATACTAAACTGATCTTCTGTATATAAAGAGAATTGAAAATGAATCTTGATGTGAATGGAAGGGGAGAGGGAGCGGGAGGGGGGAGGGTTGCGGGTGGGAGGGAAGTTATGAGAAGGGGGAAGCGATTGTAATCCATAAGCTGTACTTTGGAAATTTATATTCATTAAATAAAAGTTTAATAAGAGAAAAAAAAAGAAAAAAAAAAAAGAAGAACTAACTCCAATTCTTCTCAAGTCACTCAAAACAATTGAAAGGCAGGGAACCCTCCCAAATTCTTTCTATGAAGCCAGCATCATTTCAATTCCTAAACATGAAAAAGATGCAACAGAGAAAGAGAACTACAGAAAAAATGTGAATACATTTTTTTTTTTTTAATTTCACTGAAGTGGTAAACTTCCCTTGGGAATGTCTGAAGGATAAGGAGACATTGTTTCCATGCTGTAATTGAAAGAGATGAAAAATATTTTAAATGAACTAGCTTCCAGGTGGAAATTGCCTAAATTCCTCAAACACTTCTTCTGATAAAAGAACTTTACCAAATATATACTAAACTAATCTTCTGTATATAAAGAGAATTGAAAATTAATTTTGATGTGAATGGAAGGGGAGAGGGAGTGGGAAAGGGGAGGGTTGTGGGGGGGAGGGAAGTTATGGGAGGGGGGAAGCCATTGTAACCCATAAGCTGTACTTTGGAAATTTATATTCATTAAATAAAAGTTTAATAAATGAAAAAAAAAATAGAACAACATGGTTTGGAAAGGATGAACTGCTGAATGGCATTATCATGGTATAACACACTCAAAGTTTCATGTAAAATATGGAAAAAGAAATTTGAAAATATACTTTTCAAGAGTCAAACTTCTCTAACACTACCATCTTAATTTTAAAGATAAGTACTTTCTGTATAAAGGCACTTCAATAATTTCATGGGAAAATGGAATTTGTAGATAAGTTCATTTATGTGCTAAATTCTTGAGTTTCATGCATTGTTTCCTTCATAATCTGCATTTCATGAAATTTTTAAGACTTCAAATATATTAAGAACACACTGAGCTTTCAAGTACAAACATTCTAAGAATCTGCTTATACAACCTGTTCGTTTAAAAGTCATTTCATATTACTTTTCATTTTTATTTAATAATATCTAATATTTAATAATATTTAAACCAAGGAACTATATATTTGTACACAAGTAATGGTAACTGTAACACCATCATGACACAGTTGTATAGTATATGAAGAACTTTAAAAATATGACATGTGGCATCTACTTATGGCATTTGCTGTTAGCTTAATATTTTAATTTAGCATAATATGAAAAATGGGAGCTCAGAGAAGGTTTTCATAGAATTATCACAAACGGAAACTGAAAGATTTTGATGTGGGACTGAGATCACTCTTTAGATGCATAAATATATATTCACTATTTTTCAAATACATTATATAATCTTAAACTTGTTTATATAAATTGATAAAATATTTAAAAGTTAAGACTAAAAAGTTCAGTATGTCATTTGGTCTTTTGTTCTTTATACTAGTACTCTCCTATACTGTTAAGAAGACTTCTTAGGCCAGAAATTTTGCTGCTATGAACCAATGGATCAAAGATTGAGGTCTTTATCATCTCCAAAAAATTCACATTGAGGATGTGCTCTAAATTATAAGCTCCATGAAGACAAGGGTTTTGTCTCTTTCATGTACTGATAAATTCTTACTATTTAAAAAGAACAACATTACTGTTTGTTGAAAAATGTAAAAAAGAAATAAAAAAGATACCCAGTGAACTAGTACATGGAACAACAACAACAAAAACAAAAACATGTTTCTTTCACCATGAATTTTATAATCTATTGACACAATTAAATTTTAAACCCTTTTATGGTTTGTAAAGGACTTTCTGTTAGGGGATTAAGTTCTGCTCTTATATTTTACTTATTTCCTTTCTTTCTATCTCCTATACATAAACTTGTCAGTTAAACAAGAGAAGATGTATTACTTTTAATTAAAAGAACACATGTTACGAGATAACCAATAGGTAAAGCAAAGATAAGGTACTGGTGCTCTTGATAGATTCCCAGTGTCTACTGGTCACCCCACAGTTCTTATCTCACTTGCACATTTATCAAGGGTATAGAATCTGGCCTTTTGAGTATTCCATGAGGGTTGCCAGAGGTTGTTTATTTGATTGTGAAATGCCACACTCACAGGCCTTGACCCACTCCAGGAGTTTCCTGGAGTGTGTAAATTTTGTAGTTTGTCATAAATTTGGAATAAGCCACTCAAAATGACTCCAGACCCATTTTTATTTTCCACTCAAAACAAAGAATATAATGACTTGAAATATATAGACTGTCTGACCTATCTTTGGCTGGAATTGCAGGCAACAAGTCAAGTGTAGATTTAGCTGCTCCAATTTTAACGTTGTTTGGTTCACAGTAGAACAGAGAGATAATGGATAATTCAACATTCCATCCAGAGTGAAACAGAGGATCCTGAAAATTCTATATTCTTGTCAATTACTTTTTATTCAGCAATCTTTTTTTCAGTTTCCTTGGGCTGATATAAACAGCCATTTCCTTTTTTTAGAAGTCCTTTTACTTAATGAGTATAAATTTCATGAGTACATCTTCAGGATTCTTCCCACCATACCTGCCCTCCCACTACCACTCCTTCTCAAATTCTTCCTCCTCCCATTCCCAATACCATTTCCATTAAGATTCATTTTCAATTAACTTAATAGACAGAATACCAACTTTACACAAAGTAAAGATTTCAACTATTTGTATGTACATGCACACACAAATATAAAAAACAGAACAAATTTTACAGTTGAATCTCATAGTATGACTCATTTAGCATAGAGTCCCCTGCATGGGGAGTAAGTGCACAGTGACTCCTGCTATTAATTTAACAATTAACACTCTTATGTATGACATCAGTGATCATCTAAGGCTCTTGCCATGAGCTGCCTGGGCTATGGAAGCCTTTTGAGACCACAGTCTCCGTTAGTATTTAGGCAGGGCCAAAGGCAAGGTGGAAGTTCTCTCCTTCCTTCAGAGTAAAGTAAATCCTTCTTTGATGGCCCCTTCTTTCCATTGGGGTCACATTTACATAGATCCTTCATGGAGGGCATTTTTTTTTTTTTTTGCCACAGTGTCTTGGCTTGCCATGCCTGAATTGTTCTCATAGGCTTTTCAGCCAGGCCAGAATGCCTGAAAGGCTGATTCTGCGTCAGAGTGCTATTTAAAGCAACTGTCATTCTATGAGTCTGTTGTGTGGACTGCTTTGCATGTTGGAACATTCTCTCCTTTTTATTTCTATCTCTATTACTAGGCATTTGATCATATTTCTATGTTCTCTTTAACAATTTTATTTATATGATCACTTTAACACTTAACTTGATCATTTTAACACTTGAGATGGCATTTTTACCATACAGCTTAATGGGATTTGGGGTCCCATGGGAGGTTTTAAACTGTAATCTTAGAAGTAAGTCTGTATGCATGTATGCAGAACTATAGAGCTTTACAGTTACAAACTTCCTCCTCCCTTTCTTATCCCCATTCTTACTTTTTCCCAACATCTATTTTTCAATTGACTTTATACACTTATGATTAATTCTATGTTGGGTAAAGAATCCAACCAATGGTATTCAGAAAGAAATAATAAAAAAGAAAAGAAGATGAAAGAAAAATAGAACTGTTCCTCAACAGTCACGACAAAGGCTGTTCAGGTCATTGCTTTTATTCTAAGAGTCAGTTTTACTTTTTCAGGTATTTGTAGTCTCCATCCAGTTACCCTCAAGGAAAACTGGTTCCATGATATGTCACATCTTCACCCTTGTGAACACTTAGGGATGTGGCAGTAGTGGAACAGATCCCTTGAACTCTAAGTGAAAACTGCCTGCTCAGGGGGACAGGACCATCAGCCGAAAAGGCACACACAGCGTATCTTGGTTTTGCAACATGAGAATGAAATTAATGACTTCATTTAAATCACTGTAACTATTGGTAGTTTTTATTCTTTACAGCATTAAAGTCCATGTTCTGCATAAAGTTCATGCTGCATAGCAAAATAAATGGAAGGAAAATGTCTGCATTATTTCAGAAGATGTGAAATATTTCATTGTAGTGCACTGATTGAACACAGTGACTACACATATGTAGTAGACTAGACTGTACATAATGAACTTGTCTTCAGTAATATCCCTGACCTGATATAACTATTTTGCTTTGAATATGAAATTTTACTTCTCTAAAATAATTTTTAGTAAAGGAAATTAATTAGATATATGTTTAAAACCTTATTAGTTAAATCACTGAACCTTATTTTTTTTCTTTTTAGAGAAGAGCAGGGGAATTTCAAGAGAAGTTGTTATTAAACTGGGTCTCCAAAGATAATTTAATGGATATCCTCTGAAATCGGAATAACAGAGTAAAGGACAAGTTTCCTGTTATCCTCTGATAATCTACATATAATAGAATAAATTGACTTCGTAAGATAATCATATTCTTAGAGCAAAAATGTGTCTGGTGAGAGCAGCAGTTAAGATGGAAATGCAAAAGCTGCTCAAGGGATTACTACCAACATTTTTTATTTAACTGATATGTTAATTCAACTCTTAACAAACTCTACTATTTGACATAAATAATACAAAACTAACACTGATTGTGACAAGGTTCAAGATGACTAAGTCTATTCCATTCTATTAGCAATAAGGTCTGGGCAGTTGAATGTCAGAAATTAGGAGTAAGTGAACTAGAAATGAAAGAATGGTTTACAAATTCATCTGAAAGAAGATAAAAGATTAGTGGGATTTATAATGAAAGTACATTTGCTCTTTTAAATTTTAAGTGATTTAAATTATGTAAAGTCATCAATTTTTAAGCAAATAGAATTCTGAAATCATTTACAATTTGTGTCAACCACTCACTTAAAAAAAGGCAAACTTGACAAAAATAGTTTAAGTACCTATGATGTGCCTAATTGTTTTTTACATAATTTAATGTGTGTTCATATTTAAATTTTAAAATATACTGTCAGATCATCTTTCTATGTTATCAGAGATGACTAAACTGAAAAATCAGAGATTTAAATAATTCCACAGAAGTCCCAAAGCCAGTAAGTTCTGGTGGCAAGATATCTTCAGGACTCCTGGACTCCAAAATCCATGCTTTTCCACATTTGCATACTCTTACTGCCCCAAAATAAAATGTCCCACTTCATGCAATTTTTAGTTTTTCCACATTTAGTTTGTTGATGAAGCCTTACACTGCATTCATTTACAACGGTACAATCTGAGCGGTTCTTGCAACCACATACCATCAAGGTCCTCTATAGTCTCCAACTCTCTCCCCAGTGAGAAGTCCTGGCTTATTTCTGTCACTACACAGAGGTTATTTTAAATAATTGGAATCCTACAGTATATGCTTGGTATTCCCCTGGTGTTTTCAGTCAGTATGCTGTCTTTGACATTCATCTTTGTGTGTGTGCACCACAGCTATTTCCTTTTTACTTTTAAGAAAAATCCAGCATTCAGTGTTGGGGTGCAGGAAGTAAAGCCACCTACTTGAGATGCCAACATATTATATCAGAGTTCCTGGTTTGAGTCCCAACTACTCTGCTTACCACTCAGCTTCCTGATAATGTGCTTGGGAGGCAACAGATGATGGCCCAAATGCCTGAATTCCTGCCAGCCATGTGAGAGACACTATGGAGCTCTTGGCTCCTGTTTTGGCCTGGTCCAGTCCTGGCCACTAGGGAGTTAACCAATGGACAGAATATTTCTTTATCTTTCAAATAAATAAATAAAAGTAGAAATCAATTGGATTAATCATGCATCTATAAACATTTGCACGTATTTTATGTACATGCATTTTCATTTCTCTTGGAGAAATACATAGGAGGAGGATGGACTGAGTCCTATGGTCCTTTTATGGTTAACTTTCTAAGAAACTGGCAAACAGTTTTCAAAGTGTTCGTGCCAGGGCCAGCACCATGGCTCACTTGGTTAATCCTCCGCCTGCAGCACTGGCATCCCATATGGGCACCGGTTCTAGTCCCGGTTGCTCCTCTTCCAGGCCAGCTCTCTGCTATGGCCCGGGAAGGCAGTGGAGGATGGCCCAAGTGCTTGGGCCCTGCACCTGCACGGGAGACCAGGAGGAAGTTCCTGGCTCCTGGCTTCGATCAGCATATCTCCAGCCATAGTGGCTACTTGGGGAGTGAACCAACGGAAGAAAGACCTTTATCTCTGTTTCTCACTGTCTAACTCTACTTGTCAAATAAAAAACAAACAAACAAAAACAAAGTGCTTGTGCCGTTTACATTATCATCAGCAATATATTAGTATCCATCTGCACTACAGATTGGCTGACCAATCTGTTTAGTTTTAGCCATCCTAATGGATATGTGATGGTTCCTAATTATGACTTTAATGCTCAATTTCACAAAATGAGCTTATATATAATTCCTTGTTTTTAGTGACTGTTTCATATGTCTTTTTACTAAGTAATCTTCTGATTTACTTGATTTTTGACTTGTTATTATTACTGAGCATTTATCTTTTATGTCTGATTTCAGATATACGTGTTGCAAATATTTTTCCCAATCTGATACTTAGATTTTTGGTCTTGTTCTCTGATATGTGGTAGTTAATGTAGAATAAGAAAAACTCAACAATGTATAAAAATAACATTATTTTTCAAACAAGCATTTCTTTGCTAAGATTTAGTTATTTTTATGCAAGGCAGAGTTACAGAGAGTGAGAGGGAGACTGACAAAGAGATCTATAAGATGATCCATTCCAAAAATGATCCAATGGCTGGAGCTGGGCCAATCTGAGATGAGGATCCTGGGACTCAATCTGGGTCTCCCACATGGGTAGAAGGAACACAAGTACTTAGGCCACCTTCAATTTAGCAAGAGCTGGATTAGAAGTTGAGCAGCAGGGACTCTACTTGCTGCTGATGTGGGATGCTGGCACAGAAGGCGATGGCTTAATCTGCTGTACCACAATGCTAACCCACAACATTTCTAATTTGGATAAATCTGAGTTTCTGTTTTTTTCTTCTTTTATGTTTCATGTTTTTATTGTGTCTTATGAAATCTTTGTAGTTCTCTATGTAGTTTCCTTTATACTTTCTTCCAAAATGCTTTAATAGTTTTGATTTTGTTTATTTCTCTGACACATTTCAAGCTTGTCTTTGCATATGGTTATATAATTTTCTATCATCTTAATAAAGAATTATTCTGTGGCTTAAGCAATGCAATTATATTGTCTGGAGGTCAGAAATTTAACATAGGTCTTCTTGAATGGAAACCCTGTTTTAACCAGCTTGCTTTGCTTTCTCGAGACATTTATTAGCAAAGTATTCTATTTTCTACCTTTGATGAACTGGTGAAATCTCAGAGCTTTGCTCTTCACATTATGCCAAATTAAAATGTTGCATCAATACTCTATAACATATGTTCACAAATGTCTTCTAAACCGTAGATGCTAATATAGAATTTAGAGTGTGAGAATGTTATCTGGAGACCCACAGTGAGAGAAAACTGAGAGGAGATTGGAGATGAAAGACTAGGAACCCATCATTCAATACAACTTTGATTCCATGTGCCAACAGATACAGGGAAAACTGAGTATAAGTGTTCTAGAATGCTATGCAGTCCAACAAAGTTGAGTTAGACCATCACAGATTTCTCCAATCAAACTTATACATCAAAAGGATCCTAAGTTTCTTAAGAGCAAGCCTTCTTGGAATCCCTACCAAATCCAGTCATTGGATGGTAATGAATGAGCAATAGATTTCAGGGTGCAACTGGAGCCCATAGTCAACGTGATTCCTGTAGTAGAATTATTGCAACCAGGACTCTCTACCAATATACTTTCTTTAAAGTGAATGCTATTTTTTGGATTGCATCAGATACCCTACAAAAATCTTCCTGAATGTTGACACTTTACAATAATATAGTATATTGATTACAACTAATATACCATTATTGACTTTTTTATGGAATATTGCAAAAGGACTGTATTTATAAAAGAGCAATGTTATCTTATGAGCCTGTGAAAAAGAGCAAAGAGTTTAGGAGAGGGATGATATTTGGCCTGTTGGTTAACATGCTCACATCCTGTCTTGATTCATCTTGATACAGTTCTCAACTTTGGTACCCAGTTCGTTTCTCGCCAACACACACCCTGGTAGGCAGCAGGTGATGCCTCATCTTGTTGAGCCCTGACATCCCTATAGATGACCTGGTTAATTTTCTGGTTCCTATCTCCCAGATCCAGGATCCCAGCTCCCAACTTTTGCATTATTCTAACTCTGGCTCTTGTAGGTATTTGGAGAATGGACTGGAGTATGGGATGAAGAAAGCAGTGTGTGTGTGCACGTATGTTGACAATTTAGAAAAGACATTTATTTGAGTGAGAGTGAGAATGAGGGAGAGAGCTTCCATCTGCTGGTCCTCTCCCCAAATGGCCACAACAGCTAGGTCTGGGTCAGGACAAAGCCATGAGCCAGGAATTCCATCCTATTCTCACATGTTGATAGCAGCAAACCCCATCAGGGTCTCACTGTGCATTAGCAGGAAACTGGATTAGAAGTAGAGTAGCCAGGAATCAAACTGGTACACCAATATGATCTGCAGGCATTTCGCTGTACCTAATATGGCCCTCCACCCTATTTGTTCTTATACTTTTGCAGCTTATGCCTGTCTTGAATAATTTAACTAACTCCACAATTCCCACATTACATAAACAACATTTTACTTATTTATAGCCATACTATTTAGTAATTTGATTCTTGATATTAAATACAGTGGTAGCTGGTATTAGAGGTTAAATTCTTAATTATATACACATTTATATATAATTTACATTAATAATATAGCTACATTAATTATATATATTTACATTAAATATTACACAAAATAATATGCTTCTAGTATATACTTTTTAATACATATTTACATTATACAGTTTTATACAAAATGAGTAAAACATTAGTCCTTTCTCATTATACATAACCAGAAAAAAAAGAAAAAACAAGCAAAAGCATCAAGAGCAGCTGATAGCTATTGGAAACCATAAATACAAAATACATAATAGAAAACGACTGAAAAAAAAGAAAGAGTTCAAGGAAAAAAATATAAACTGAATTAAATGAATCATATTGAAAATGACTAAAGCATTTAATAAATAATTTAAAATAAGCATGATATGAGTATTGGAGTAGAAAAAGGAAGATACCAAAAATTTGAAACATATGTCAGGTAGAATCAGGTAGAGATATAGGTATATATGTATGTGTGAAATGAAGAACATGGCAGAAGACATAATTATGGAGTGGAAGTGGTTGAAAATGAGTTTTTTTAGAATATTGAAGCAGAAAATAAACCTTTTAATAAAACAGCTAATTAAGTGAAGATGAATGGGGATATTTGTCAAAAATAAAATAAAAATGGATTAATATCTAGAGTATACATGAAATTGGTGCAAATCAATGTGCATAAAATAACAAAAGGTATGATGAAGACACTTAGGAAGAGGCCGGTGCCACGGCTCACTTGGCTAATCCTCCGCCTGCGACACTGGCACTCCGGGGTCTAGACCCAGTTGGGGCACTGGATTCTGTCCTGGTTGCTCCTCTTCCAGTCCAGCTCTCTGCTGTGGCCCAAGAAGGCAGTGGAGGATGTCCTAGTTTCTTGGACCCTGCACCCAAATGGGAGACCAGGAGGAAGCACCTGGCTCCTAGCTTCGGATCAGCACAAAATGAAAATAAATCCACAAAAGTTTTAAAAATAAATAAAATTTATATTTCATAGGCAATATGATCTCTTACCTCTTACTTGAAGTGTCTAATTTCTTTTATTGAAAACTACTATAGGGGGATAATAACAAATTATTTAAGAATAAGTTTTTAATTTTCAGAAATCAGTTATACAAAATAGTCCTAAATTATTGGGAATTATCATTTTCTTAATATATTATGTTCCTTAAATAGCATATCCAGTGTGATTTTTTTTTTAATTTGACAGGTAGAGTTAGAGATAGAGAGACAGAGAGAAAGGTCTTCCTTTGGTTGATTCACTCCCCAAATGGCCACTACGGCCAGTGCTGCACCGATCTGAAGCCAGGAGCCAGGTGCTTCCTCCTGGTGCCCCATACAGATACAGGGGCCCAAGCACTTGGGCCATCCTGCACTGTTTTCCTGGGCCACAGCAGAGAGCTGGACTGGAAGAGGAGCAACTGGGACTAGAACTGGCGCCCATATGGGATGCCGGCACTGCAGGCAGAGTATTAACCAAGTGAGCCATGGTGCCAGCCCCTCCAGTGGGATTTTTAAGCAATGCTACCATGGAGGTTACCTCCTATTAATGCTTTTTCATTCATGATCACTGTAAGCATGAATTTTATTTTTAAATGGTTTTCCTTTATATTTTCATAGCATGTTTTTTGGTGAAATTATTATAGTAACAATTAAAGTTGAGAGATGGTAAGTATGCCAGAACTTTGCTCATAAGAAAATAATAAATCTTAAGAAAAAGTTTCGGAAGATACAAAAGGACCACAGTGAAAGTTTGAATGTTCATGAAGTAAACAGTATGGAGGCCCTTGACTAACCTGTAGTTTCTATCACAACGATCCCTTCCTAACTAAATGTGATTATGCTAGTTTATCACACAGAGTTCAACACTTCTGGCCTTTGCCAGCAAGTATTTTACATAAATTGCTAGCAGCAAATATTGTTTAGGATCAAATGTTGTCTGCTCATCATTCTTAGTAATATCCCAGAGATCAAGCATGGTATACTACTAATTGATTCAACAACTCCAGGTGCAGCAAGCAAGCACATGTAAAATGTTCTCGGGCAAAATATTGTAACACAGAATGATATTTCCCCAGCATTCATCATACCCACCTGTGATTTGATTTTCCTTCTTTGTCTATACACAACTAAGATATCTCTCTTCCAAAAGGCATTTTAATATGACACCATACTTTGCTTTTAAATAATACTCACTGGGGAGGTCCTAGGACACCTCACAGGAGAATGATGTCTGCTTTGTTAAGACTACATATGCTGGGTCCCATAATGGACACTATAGTAAGTCATTGGTACACACAATAGAATCTGATAAAAAAATACTGTCTCAGGTGATATTACACGGCTTACACTCGGTCTCTCTGCTCTAACTATTCAGGGCCTGTGACTGTAAATTTCCTTCAAGTTTGTGAAGACCTCAGTCACAGTGTGCCAAAATGCCAGGGGTATTATTTCAAGACTAAGATAGAAGAGTTAGATAAATAGTCACAATATTACTGTTAACAAAAGCTAACGGTGAGCTGTCACCTCACACTCACAGTAGAGTTGTTAACAAAATACAAGAGATAAAGCTATTGGTGAGGATAAGGAGAACAGGTAAATCTTGTACACCATTGATGGGATCCACATTGGCATGGCCATTATGGAAAACATTAAGTGGAGTCCTCAAAATACTCACGATAGAACCATCATATGATTCATCAGTCTCACTTGTGGGCCTTTGTTCAAAGGAAATGAAGTCATTATCCCAAATAAATATTTATATATTCATGTTTATTGCATTAGTATTCACAGTAGTCAAATACTCCATAACTTCAGTGTCTTCCAAATATGAGTATATACAGATTTATTATGTAAATAATATCCCGGAATATATCTATGATTATATATGTAAATAACTGCCACTACTTCTGCCTTTCTGGTTGAATCCTGAGGAATAAAGTATATATGTGTTTATATGTGAGTGTGACTGTTAATCTGTTAGTGTGAGTGTGAGTGTGTGTGTGTGTGTGTGTTCCTACAACCATCTCATGAAATAGTTTCATATATCATCTCCATTTTGGATTTAAAGGGAATTTTACCCAAAATTTTTAAAATATTTCTCCAATGTCCTATTAGGTAGCCAATGAAATCAGCATTGGGACTAACTCAGACAATCCTCATTTTACATAAAGGAAGAAGCAACGCATGTTTGTAGATGAGTGTTTCTGACACACAGTGGGGACGTTTCAGAGGGTTTTCTGTAAGTGGTTTCCCACACAAATGTATAAACATGAGTCTGCTGAGCGTGCACAGAGTGAACAGGCAAGCCTGGCAATGTGTTGATTTTGTTATCATTGTACTGTTCTCTCAAGGTGAACCAGAAATGAATGATTAATCACCTGCCTACATTTGGCTTTATTTATGAAATCTCACACAATCAATAATTGATTGCTCTCTGGAAGTACAGACTCTCAGACACTGAAATGGGATGTTCTTTCCTTCCAGAAAAAGAAAAGGATGTGTGCTTGATTTTTGAAGATAGCAGGGTTGAAGGAGACAGGAGAGTGTCACAGTGACTATGGAAATTTGACACAGCCTTATCGTAAGTGGCAGAATGCCAGCCAAAACATTTGGGGTTATTGTTTGTGTCCTAGTGAAGACAAAAAGGATATTTATAATCAACATATAAAATACTTTTTGATGGAAATGAAAGGGCTTCCATTAACTAATAATGACAGCATTGTTTTTGCTTTATTTTTGTAAATTATAATTAGCTTCAGCTAGACCTTTTTAGAACTATTGAAAGTGAAGAAACTGGAATTTTTAATAAAGTCATTTGCTCTCAAACATTTTTAGGTCCCACAATAGTGATTTTAACCTAGTTTTATTTAGCAAGGACACATTTTTTAAAAACATCATTATTTATTTGTATATATTTCAGAAGTGGAATGACAGAGAAGGAGACAGACATAGACAGACACAAAGATCTTTCACTGTTCTAGTCATTCCCAAATTCTCACAGCAGCCAGGACTGACTGAGCCAGGCTCAAACCAGAAGCCTGGAGCTTAACCCAGGTCTACTGCATGGTTGGCAGAGACCAATATACTTGGGCCACCACCACCATTGCCTCCTAGAATGAACAATTGCAGGAAACTGGAATAGCAAGTTAGGCCAGGGCCATAACTCAGTACTCTGATCAATACTACTAGAGAGAAAGAATCGAAATTACCAACAGCAGCAAACAATATCAAAAGGCTTCCCCAAGAGAGGCAGGTTAATGGACTGAAATTTGCGTTCCATGGCTGCCCATGCAACATTTTCCCTAGTGACTTATCTTTCTGTGCTGATGACTCAGCTTGCCAGAGGAGAGAACTTTGGGTAAGGAAATGGAAGGAGCGTAGGGGAGGTATGGGGAAGACAGTTCTTTGGGGCCTCAGCCTTTCTTCAAATCCTTCTCTATTTACGTGTCAGACTGCTGGCCATGGTGATATCTAACTTCCACAGTTACTTGTGGAAATAGTGATTGGAGATGGTGGAAATAGTGATGGGAGAAATAGGACAGTGAAACCAGTAGTGACCATGAAAACTTCTTCTAACCACCTCCCTTTTCCTAAAATGGAACCCTGAGCCAACTGTATAAATCATATTTAAAAATGCCTAACCCATGTTAAAGCAGTAAGTTTTATAAGGTATGGGTCCTAGCTATCTTATAGGCTAATGAATACCCAGGGCCTGGAATAGTGGATTATAATAACTATTTACTGAATGAACAAATGGAAATGGTAGCTTATATATATTTTTGCATTTATTTTGTTGCCTTTTCTTTCTGTAAAGCATTATGTACATCGTACTTTGTATCTGTTTGTATCCCATTTAAAGTAAAATTTCTGATTCTACATTTTCACTGTGACCCTAAAAAGAGATACCTCAAAATATGTTTCCAACTACTGATAACCATTATTGTTAGAAAGTAAGAAGTGTCAGAAATCTGAATAGATATATCGAATTGATATATAAAAGTGGAGAAAAGTGCCATGTGTTTTACAAATGACGATAGCATACACTACTTTTACATAGAAAAAAATGGAAAGCCAGTGTATTAACAAATATGTACAGTTTCAATTAAAGTCTTTAAAAAATAAGATGATAGTGACTTTGTGATTTTGGAAGGTATACACACACACACACACATACATACACATGCATGCAAGCTTTTGGGTTTATAATTTTCCCCCAACTTACCCGTGGTCTCCAAGTGTATGTTTGTAATCAGCAGCAGTGATGTAGAAATGATGATACATTTCAGAATATCACTGCTTAAATGCCACCTGTAAAAACAGCAGGGAAGCAACATAGTGAGGCACAGAACAGCAGGTAAGATAGTGTTTGTGTAAGTGCCAGCTACGTATTTGTTAGAGCTGATGAGGTGTAAAAAGTAATGCGACTTGTCTTCATCTTGTCCAGAGTTTGGATGCATGGCTGAGGAGAAAGTCCCAAGAGAGAAGGATTGAAAATTGCCTGGAAGGGTAAAAATCAGTGGCCAAAAGGAAATAATGGCATTTAATTCCTGAATCTACGATAAACAACCGACAAGTTAGCACTAAGGAATGTGTGGTTTATAGGCCTTCTGGGATGCCATTTGCAATTTATGATGAGGGGACACTTTATTCTTTTTCATTTTAATTCTTTCCAACACTGAAAAGAAGCTTCCATGAATGTGTGACATTCCTTCCTGAAGCTCTGATGAAGAGTGCACCCTGATAATTAATAATTAAGAGGCCAAAGTAAATGAAGTAATTATTTCATTTTTCTTCACCAGCCAAGGCAAGAGATAAATATTGAGGTCCAGTTACAAATATTCTCATCTTAAATGGATAGATTTGAAATTATCTCCTCCTCTTGTTGCCGTACCATTCATGTTTATTTCTCAGAAAATCGTATTATACTGGTATGTATTAAGGTAATAGAGACCTAATAATAAAAAATTATGCTATTAACCCTGTATATAAGTTATAATCAGCAACACATCACCCAGTCACTGTTAGGGATTTGATAAAAGTTATCTTACAGGCAAAATAGTTTGAAAATTGAGATCTCTGTTGATAGTCAATTTTTTCTTTTTAACAAAACCATGTAAATTGTACAGTTTAATAGGCCTAAGGAAATCTGAAAAGAATTCTGCACAAATTGAGAATGTTTGATTTCAGCACCTGTGAGACTTTATAGTCCAATTCCACATAAGATACGATGATACGTTAAAAAGTTCATGGAAAATAGAGTTAAAAATTAAATTTATTTTGGGGCAAAAAGGTTTGAAATCAATGTTCAACTCTTTCATTATATGCATTTTAAATGAACTTTTTGAAGTCCCCTCACACCTTCTCAACTATGTGAATCTGGACACAAGAATGTAAGTTTTTTATACAGTTTCTAAAGCCTTTTAATATGTCCTCAACTTTATAACCCTGGGAATGATTAATATTCTTAAAATAGCAGACCCGTGAGCATGTCTTGAGCAGCAGAATGGAGAACTCATGGTCTGTAGGGACTCTTAGAAGAGGGGACCTGATGGAAAGGAGGGGTCGGGGCACTTAAGGACGGGATAAATACACTGGAGACACTCGTGGAACGTGTTACAGTGAAGCATAGCCGACTGTCGTGAGCCTCGGGCTCAGAAACAACCCTGGATGCGAACAGATAAAGGACAAAGGCTCTGCCTGCCTTGCCAGGCGGTTCAAGGAAAAATGTCATCTAACAAGGACACAGTGAAAATGGAGGGAGCCAAGGTTAGCGCTTGGTAACAGGAAAAAAAAAAAAAAAGAATCTATAGGATTAAGATGAGGAGATTCCCGTGAAAATGGTATAATTTTAGGAGGCGAATCAGCATCCCTTTGTTTTGACCTTGTGGACGCTACCTTTGTCAGCCCAGCAGTCATGTGCCCTGATACAGTAATGATATCCACTTGGACTTCAACTACAGTCAGGATTGCTTTAGAGCAGAGTAATATGGTAGACTGTTGGGTTTCTTTTTGGCCAGTATTCCGTTAGTAAAACTAAAGAAATCTGTAAGTTGCTTTTTCTCAGATAATACATGTACTTATAGCACAAATGCAATTTTATGTAAAGTATATAATTTCAGAGGCAACCAAGTCTCCTTAATTTAATCTTACCCGTGTGATTTTGATTAGAGAATATGTTCTCCAGGTGATTAAAATATTATATAAAACGTGACACACTACTGAAGATGATACAGTTGTCAAATCCAGACTGCCCTTGCTTCCATTGATTTCAAGGGGAGACAGGAGAAATGTTATTTCTATGAAAAAACACGAATTGGATAATTTTCCATGCTAGAAACATTTGTACCATCTGTCAATATATTCAGCCTTTGTTATCAGTCAAGATTCTACCAGAGAAACAGAATGTGTAGAAATATATGTACACATACACAAAAATGTGCGCTCGCACACACACACACATACACACACACAGTCATCCCTCAGTATCCTGGCATCCATGAGAGATTGGTTCAGATCTCCCCAAGGATATCAAAACCCATGGTTGCTCAAGCCCCCAATAAAAGTAATGTAGTATTTTCATACAAGCTATGTGCATCTCCCTACATACTTTAACTCATCTCTAGATTATTTAAAAACCCACTGTACTGTGAATTCTATTTAAATAGTTATTGTACTGTATTGTTTGGGGAATACTAACAAGATAAAACATCTGTACATGTTCAGAACGGGCACAATACTTTTCAAGTATTTTCTGTGTTTTGTTCATCGCAAGGATGTGGAACTTGTGAATTTAGAGGGCCAACTGTATATACATAATACATATAAAATATGTGAAATAATCTGTTCTATATTATGTGGTTTGTTTAAATTTTAGAAATATATGCTGCTTACATCTATACATAGATATCACGTACATGATGTATGTATCTTACGGAATTAGCATACATAATTCTGAGAGCTGGCCAGCAAGTTTCAGAATGTGTGTGGTCAGCCATCAGGAAGCGTGGGCTGGGACTCCTGGGTGTGGCCTAAACCTGTAGTGCACAGGTATAATTTCTGCTCTCACAAGTTTTACTGCAGTTCCTAAAGGCATTCCAAATGATGGAATCAGCCCCTATCCCAGATTAACTAACAGAACCTTCCTTACAAAGCTGGTGACTGTAGATATTCATCCCAGCTACAAATTATCTTCACAAGAACATGGAGAGTAGTGTTGGATGGAGTATCTTGGGCTTGCAGCTTCTCCAAGCTGACACATTACAGCCTCCCACCACACCACCACAACCTTTCCCTCAAACAATGGGCCAGATCATGTTTTCTAGTGCTAAGTAAATGACATGGGTGACTTGTTTCAGACAGCATGTGAGTAAAAAATAGGATTTTCCCTCTCAGATGTTTTGTAATAATCATTATTGAAGATCATGTGAGTATGTGTGCATTTTTCATGTTTGAATTTGCATTATGGAAAATTTCAAACATATGAAACAATACAAACAGTAAAACACTAAAATCCATCACTCAGAGTCTACGATTATCAACATGTTTCCAATCTAAAACACACTCACACACATTACTTAAGTCACTAGAATGTCTCCTCCCTGGATTTACGTCTCAGTCTGTGAAAGGTGTGTGAGAACCTAGACTGTCTGAAAGTGTTTTATTTCATGATAAATACAAGTGATAGATCCTATGAATAAAAAGGTGAACAGGTGTTCTGCTATTTCTAGTTTCATTATTGTCCCTAATGAATATAGTTGCATTGTATGACACAAGCATTTGCTGAATAAATATAACTTCCTACTGACTGATGTTAAAGATATACTAGATAAAAGGAAACAGTGAGTTATAAATAGCATGGATAATGAGATAAGAAAATGCCTTAACATTTTCAAAATATTAACTTTAAAATGACACGAAGATAATCCTTTTAATAATGTCAAAATTATGTTAGGGCTATATTTGTGTATTAGAGAGTAAGGTAGGGAGATCAGGTATTTACTTACTTATCCTTTGTAAGTTTTCAAGGTGCAGTGCAGTTGATGATCTGGTGCAAAGCCACACTGCTTCTAGCCAGAGCAGTATTGCTTTAACGCGAAACTCACGCTCAATTGCCATTTTCCTTTGAAGGTTTAAATGAGCCGACGGATTCTGAAAAATGTACCGAGCAGCTAATGTCTAACAAAGTTAGGTGTTAACAGCAGTTGAGATTCCTCTATTTTGTACCAGGAGTGGGTATGTAAGAGTTCATGGGGAGGGGAGAGAGCCTGCTTAAAATTATTTAGGAACAGAAGTGAATGCTGCAGTGATTATTACCCTTGTCTTAGGGAAATCTGTATGATAATGTATTCATTATTGATTTTTTCTCTGTAGGACTCTGGCTTTGGCTCATTGCTCATTTTAAATGGCTCAGTAAGTCACAAGAGTTGTCAGTGCTTCCTCACTTCGCTTTACATCACTTGTTTTCAGCATCTGCTCCACAATAGCCTGTGTTATGGATGAGCTCCTATAGACAGTGAGGATTTAATGCATAATGTGGGTATCCATTAAATCTGTGATGTGCATGTCACAACCACAGTACAGTACATTAGTATATGTTGCATCACAATTGCTTACTGTGGTACCTGGAAGATAGTATGCACCCTTGGCAGGAATGTTGAATGGATGCATGCACAAATGAACAAATGAAAGAAAAATCTGAAATAGAGCCTGGCAGGACTACACATGAAACTGCATGGCAGCAGTGCAGTTCTCTGCTTGGAACTGTAAATAATTCCTTCTTTGCCTGTGTGAACCCTGCTCTCCTCTTCAAGGACTAGCTCAGTCCATATATTCTGCATAAGCTTTACTGGATCACTTTATCAAGAGTTACTCTATTCTCCAAGTAGTTGGCACTTCCCAGTTATTTACAGACAGAAGATGTAAACAAGTGTCAGTACATTAAATGATAATGCATAGAAAGAAAAAATCCATATAATACCAGGTATGTATTGTGTGTGCCTTTAAAGAGTATGGTTGGACTCAGGATCTATTCATTAAATTCAAATACACAAATGATCATCTTGAGTAGAAGTCCCTCCCATAAGAAGATACCCAGCAGTTCTGAAACAAATCTGTTTTATTTTAATGAAAATATTTAATTATTGAAAAGCCCCATTTTAAATTTGCCCTTGTTTTAGAAGACCTCTTATTCCAAGAAATTATTTTTCCATATAATGAACATGTACTTGAAATGGAATAAATACCGAATAGGAGGAAATGACCATTTTATCACTCAGTTCACATTATTTGGCACAGGTGGCCTATCAATACTTTTTTCTATTAGAGAACAAACATTGGAGTGATAGAAATTAGCTTGTAAGACCAACACAAGTTGTATCAAAATTGTATTGAAATTTCTTTTCTTTAACTAGATCCTTATCAGTTCTCGAACCACTCCTCCAGAACTGTAGTGCTACATTACTTCTGAGTTCTGTCTACTTCTTTGGTAAGCCTGTAATATGCTGTTGGATTTAATCAAATAAATTATCGGGGCTGGTGATGTGGCATAGTGGGTAAAGCCATTGCCTGTAATGCCAGCATCCCATATGGGCACCAGTTCAAGTCCCGGCTGCTCCACTTCCAATCCAGCTCCCTAATAGCCTTAGAAAAGCAGCAAAAGATGGTCCAAATGCTTGGGACCCTGCCACCCACAAGGAAGTCTTGGAAGAAACTCCTTAGCTCATGGCTTCAGCCTGGCCCAGCCCTAGTAGTTGTGCCCATCTGAGGAGTGAACCATGGATGGAAAATCAGTCTCTCTCTGAGTCTTCTTCTCTCTGTGTAACTCTGACTTTCAAATAAATAATCTTTAAAACAGCAGGAAAAAAAGAAATTATCTGTAGGAGAGTAAGTAATGCAACATTCAATTATTTACTCCACAAATGTTTGTTTATACGGTAGTTTCTGGGGAAAAATAAGTTCCTTTATTCCTAAAGTAAGGTAAAATATTCAGAATCATGTGTCCTATAGAAATATATTGTCTTAAGTTATTTATTTGAACTTCACAAATTTGCAAGTTTAAATGACATTAAAAGGGAGCTAATTATTGAGGCTTTCATGAGTTCACAGCTAAGGTGTTGGATCCTTCCAAAGAGATACTTTAAAATTTTATGTGAGTTTGAACTATTCAGTAAATTATTCACTGAGAAATCACAAGTTCACACTTCCTTTACAAAGGGAATGAGATCACAAAAACACAAGTCTCCAGAGCCTCCACCCTTACTGCTCTGAAGACACCCTCATCACCACTGTTCACCCTTTTTCTTGAGGTTGTGATGTTTGACTTCTAATTCTTCTAACTTGCTCCAGTGTTCAGGCATTGGTTTGCATAGCATTCTCATCAAGACGGACAGAATCACAGAGTGTGACAGTGAGATGGTGGCATAACTTTCCTGGGGTGCAGTCCCTGCACTCTTTAGAAGGAGAAAAGAGAGATGGGCTCCAAAGGCAGTGTCTTAGCACAATTCCCACTGTTGCGTTAATGACAGAACCTCAGACATTGTACTTTACTTCTGCCTCGGTATTGTCCAGGACTCCAGGGGCTAGGAGGTCAAGGTATCCTTTCCAGGAAAAGAAACAGAAGAAGAGGGCTTAGAAGAAAATCCAATGCTACTAATCCATTTCCAGTTACTCTCAGTAGAGACCTTTATGATGGTGGTTGCCTAATTACAATGGATTTATGACACTCCACAAAGTGAAAGGACTGAAGTTGTAAGTATGTTCACTACTCTCTGTATCCTTCCTTCAATTAGAGGAAACATTGTTAAAGGCAATACCTTACCTATAGAAAGAAGCAATACAGTTGCATTTTTGTAAAAGTATTTTTTTATATATATACAGGTGGATGATCTGACTGGGGCAGCTCTTCTGGGTCCAATTGCCTGGTTCTGGGATTCAGATAATGACACAGAGATTAGGTCATGGCTGTAAAAAGTCAGTCTCCAGCTAACTGGTTCCACTGGGCTTGGCGGAGAATTTGCTTTTATGACTTTCTATAGGATGAGGGGCCCACCACAATCAATCACAGAACAGAGAAAATATGCTTTCCTCTTGTGCACGTAAACATAGGCAGCATATTATGTTGTAACTCTGTGTAGCTTCCCAAAGTATGAGTTTAATATTGAATTCAGAAGCGTGGAGTATTTCCCTATATGTGTTGATACTGAGAACAAGTAAACATGCTATTCCCCCTTTAGGGGAATGTATATGTAAAAGTTGGCAAGAGAGGGGACACCCAAGTCCCACAACAAGAGACAAGCTTCTTAAACCAATTCATATGGTTTTCATAACGTATTTTCCTTTAAAGAGTAAATGACACAAATCTTAGAGATAAAACAGAAACTTGAGAGAGGAGTCTCGATGTTGACTAATAAGGAGGATGTCAGAAATAGCTAACAGATTTCATTTGGAAGTGAGTTTTGCCTTTATCTTTTAGAACCAATTACAGAATGACTTGCTAGAAATATAGAGAGGTTAGTTACAGGGAATTCTCATCCTATCTCTTAATCAAGGAAATTTAAACAAAAGATAGGATAAAATAGGTTGGCTTTTTCTGTTAGACTACTGAGAGAATTAAGAGTAAAAGGATAAGGAACAGGTGAAAGTACAAGCAACAGAAATAAATCAAGTGTCTTATCTAATTAGTGCAAGCAACTAATTTAAAATTGAATGACTGCTCAAATAAATTAAATCCAGCACCTTTATTTTTCATCAGTAAAACAGTATAATAAAAATAGCACCTGTGAGGATTAATGATTAGAAAATTTAATGAAACAAAATACTTAAAATAACTGCATTTTGAAAAATAATTTCATAATAGCAAGTATTAAAGGAAGTTAATTTCTTTCTTTTTTTTTTTTGACAGGAAGAGTGGACAGTGAGAGAGAGACAGTGAGAAAGGTCTTTCTTTTTCCGTTGGTTCACCCCCCCTCAATGGCCGCTGCAGCCGGCATGCTGCAGCTGGCGTGCTGCAGCTGGTGCACCGCACTGATCTGAAGCCAGCTTCTCCTGGTCTCCCATGGGGGTGCAGGGCCCAAGGACTTGGACCACCCTCCACTGCCCGCCCGGGCAACTGCAGAGAGCTGGACTGGAAGAGGAGCACCCGGGACAGAATCCGGCGCCCCAACCGGGACTAGAACCCGGGGTACCGGCACCGCAGGTGGAGGATTAGCCTATTGAGCTGCAGTGCCAAAGTTAATTTCTAATTATTAAAATTAGAGAACAATAGTAAACACAGTTATTTCACATGTTAACAGGCATGAGTTCTTTGGATAAGAATTTATGTTGATGCCAAGATTCAAAGAAAAGATATTTTAACATTCAATTCATGGTGGCATAGAGGCCATATCTGGATCTCCTCACTCTCTGTGCAGTCTGTCAATTACGGACATTGGAGTAGTTGAAGAAAACAGGTATTATTTGCAAGTGCACACCAAGGAGCTGGGCAACTATCACTTAGCTCTCCCATTCCACCAGAGGTTAGGAGTGAAGATTCTTATTGACTAAACTGAGGATTGAGAAGAGCGTGTTCAGCGCACGTGCAGGTTCCTGGTTTGTCTGCCATGCCTGTGGCCCTCCTTTGATTGGTCAGTGATATGGTGTTGTTTTTTTTTTTTTTTTTTGGGGGGGGGGTCAGAATTTGGGCTTCAGAAAGTAAGGCGATAGTTACTTCTTGCTTAGACCTGGGGTTACCAGGAAAACCCTCAAGATAAGACTGAGAGTCAAGTATTTGGCATAGCAGTTAGGAAGCCAGTATCACATATCAGAGTGCCTGGTTCAAGCCTCATCTACTCCATATCTGATCCAGCTTCCTGCTAATGTGCACCCTGGCATGCAGCAAGTGATGGCTCAATACTCAGGTCTACACTACCCACGTTGGAGACTGGATGGGTTCCTGGCAGCTGGCTTTAGCCTAAGCCAGTGCTGGCTGCTGCAAGCATTTGTTAAGTGAACCAGAGAATTTGAGATCTCTCTTCTCTTTGTCTCTAACTCTTTTTCTCTGATTTTAGAGTAAAATGAAGAAAAGATATAAAAATTAAACCCAAACCTCGTGTTATCTACTGAGGAGACAAACGATCTCATGAGTTTTGCATCCTATGACCCTGTGGGACTGCCTACGTCACTCCCTTAATTTGTTTTTTCTTATTTATTTTGAAATATTTATATATGGGGGGGGGGGGAGAGAGAGAGAGAGAAAGAGAGAAAGAGAGAACCTGCTATCTTCAGCTTCCTTCCACAAATGCCTGTGAAGGCCAATCCTGGGACCAGAGCCCAGAACTCCATCTAGTTCTCTTATGTCTGTGGCAGTGACCCAAATACCTAAGCCATCACCTGCTTTCTCCCAGGCACATTGCAGGAAGCTGGATCTGAAGTTGAGGCAGAACTCAATCCCACACACTGATGTGGGATGCAGGCATTCCAAGCAGCAGCTTAACACACTATACCACAAAGCTTGGCCCCACTCCTTCATAACTCAATTTAGTGAGTTAATTTTAGTAGAAGGATTATTTGCAACCACAGCCAGGGAATTATAAGCTTAGGAAGGGAAAGTGGGAGGCTGTAGGAGACTTCAATCTGATAAAAATGTATCTCTGTCAAACGCATTGTACAGGGGACCAATTTAATGAAATAGGAAGAATTATCATTAAATCCTTTCAAAAATTTATTTTTGCTTATGATAGTATTCAAGATAAATTCACATTATTCTTGTTGTTTCATGAGAAATCATGATGCTCAAAATTTTAAAAAATTAAGATTGCCTGTGAAATGCAATTGAAAGTATGAGTCCAAAATAAGATGAAATACACACAAACTCATTCACAGATGGCTGTGAGATATGTTTTTTTTTTCATCCCTTTGAAGCAGAAATGCTAGAACAGTGATATTTGAAATAGAAAGAATAGAAAATAACACTCATAGAAATTACATATTTATATTAAAATATATTTCAGTATCTTTGAGCACTCACAAAAGTGGTGTCTTTTACAATGAATTGTATTGTTGTTTAGTTTGCAAGCACAATATAGAGTTTTATTTGCTAAATATTATTACAGCCTTATCTTTAAGGGCATCATGTATATAATAAATCATTTTGATTCATGCATCACACACACTATTATTAAATACATTGAGACAAGAATCTTCTCTTTCCTTGTGGCTGAGCTGTGTTAAAGGGGAGTTTTGTATGGTTAAGATTTGTAATGAGCACAAAATATTTCTAGTCTGTTGTTACATGCAATAAGAAGCTTTGTTCCTTTAGCCAACAGCAAAACAAACAGAAAGAAAACTGATGGACTGAAAAACAAAATACCAGCTTCAAGCATTGACATACTTTTTATCCAATGTATATGTATAATCGTATGCCACTTAAATTTTTTCTCAAATTGAAGGTATAAACATGGGCACAATGAATGTTTCATGGATGGAATGTTTGTTTATTTAAATATCCATATTGCTTAGGACTATGGTTGAAGACCACTGGATACAGGGTCATTCAAAAGGTTTGCAAAAAAAAAAATATTTAAAATGTAAGCTTATTTTGATGCCCAAATATTTTGAAATCCACCAATAGTTTTCTCATAGTATGCATTTTTATGACCTTGATGAAGACTTCTTGAGTACCTGGATTTCAAAAATCTTTTATGCCACAATTAACATATTTTAATTCCAGTAAAGTATTCCATTGACATTTTGAGGTTTCCACACACATCTAGCAGAACCTATTAATTTTTCTGGAAATAGTTTCAAAATTTTACTAACTCCCCTAATTTTAAGATCACTTGTGTTACAACAGATTTCAGTTGTGAAATAATGTAATTGAAATGTATGAAATTTTTGAAGTTATATACATATATATATATATATACATTTAGAAATGAATTTACAAATATATTTAACCTTCAGTAAATATCCACATTGAAAAAAAAATTGGACTCCTGTTGGTAGATTGATTCTTTTTTGTTGTGTTGTTTTTTAACAATATGAACATACAGTGTGCATGTTTCTTTTCCTTATATCTTGGAATTACTAAACGTGTTACCTTGGTTAACTTATTTAGTCGGAGTTCACAAAATTTGACAACATTTTCTGATTACCGCAATAGGGATAATGTAATTATCTTATTGGGTCTTGATTAAAATTTAGTAAGAAGTTGGGAGCAAAGGAAGCCCAGTGAGAGAGAGTCTTGCAGTTCTAACCCTTGCCATGCTGCCCCGAAACAGCTGGAGAAACCAGCTGAAACTGTTCGAGTGAGCTATGTCAGTGCTCTGGGAAACAGCCAAGGATATACAGCAATGAACAGACTGCTGAACAAAGAACAAGGTAGCAGGGAAACAGAAGAAAATCCGTGTGGCATTGCTGCTTGTGTTTTTCCCACCACTCTCAAGCTCAGCGGTGGTTTGAAGGCTGAAGGCTGCATTCTCAGTGTGGAACTCAGATCTCTGCTTCCAGAGGCAACAGAAAGGATCTGGCTACAAACTATTGTGTTAATCTGTTCTCTCTCATCTGGGAGCTAAAGAACCGGTGAGAGTGAAGTGCTCATCTCTGTTTTACCTGTAGTGGTAATCACTAAGGAAGAAAAATGGTGGCAATTTCTCAAGCACGTGGTAAGGTGACTGATAGCTGTATCTGCAAGTGCAAAAGAATAGAGCTGAAACATAGAGTGATTGCCTTTATACAGGAGGAAACGCTGGGAGTGAGTTGCACAGGGGAATAAGGACATTCAAAAGAATGCGTCGACAGTGGAGAATTTAGAAAACCATGTGTATGGCCAGAACAGGAGGCACACTCAGGAAAGACCCGAGAGCACCCTCTACTTATATCTCTGTCTAATCACTAGGTTTGGTGCCAGCAGGAAGTTTTCAATGACTGAAAGGAAGTGATCATTACCAGGGTCAACAACAGATATGAGCCAGCCAAGAAGGAGTCAGTGAATGCAAAAACAGCACAATTCAGCTTAACCAGTCTTAGGAGTAGGAAAAAGTACAGAAACTAAGGAAAATTGGGACATTCCCAGAAAAATAAAAATGAGCTTGCAACCAACATGCCCATCTTGTAAGAAATGCTAAATAAAGGCAGCACTTCAGGTAGAATCAAACTAGATCAAACTCAAGACTGTAGGGGAACAAATATGTCTGGTAAATGGGACTGCAGAGATGAAGGGCAACAAATCATTGTGCTTTCCTTAGATCACACTATTTCCTCTCTGTATGATTTAAAGATAACTGCATACAAATAACACAGTTATGCTATTGACACACAAGATACTCAGTTGCAATATCTAACCATAAGCAAATAAAGGGGGAAGCAGCTATGCAGGAGTAGAAATTTGTATGTCATTGAAAGTAAATCAGATGCTATAAATTTATCATTTTACGTGCTATTAGTGCATCTACTTTAGCATCTACTAAAAAGCATCTATCTTTTCATCTATCAACATTTAGCTTGCTATTGAGAATACCTTCATATATAATAATATATTCCCCTTTCATTCCTGTTTTTTTTTTAATGGACATCTTAAGACAGAAGCCATAGTCTTTTAACTCTTTTTTATAAGATTTATTTATTTTTTATTTGAAAAGCAGAGCTGGAGCCGGCACTGTGGTGTAGTGGGTGAAGCTATCGCCTGCAGTGCTGGCATCTCACATGGGCACCAGTTCAAGTCCCAGCTGCTCCAATTCCCATCCCGCTTTCACATTCAGCTTGGGGAAGCAGTGGAAGATGGCACAAGTCATTGGGCCGCTGAACCTGTGTGGGAAGACCTAGAGGAGGCTCCTGGCTCCTGGGTTTGGATCGGCACAGCTCCAGCCATTGTGGCCAGTTGGGGAGTCGATCAACCAGCAGATGGAGGATCTCTCTCTCTCTCTCTCTCTGCCTCTCCTTCTCTCTCTCTGTGGGACTTGGACTTTCAAATAAATAAATAAATCTTTTAAAGGAGAGGAGAGAGAGAGAGAGAGAGAGGCAGAGCTACAGAGAGTCAGAGGCAGGGAGAGGGGAGGGTTCTTCCATCCCCAAATGGCTGCAATGGCTGGAGCTGAGCTGATCTGAAGCCAGGAGCCAGGAGCCAGGAGCCTCCTTTGGGTTTCCCAAGCACTTGGGCCATCCTCTACTGCTTCCCCAGGCCATAGAAGAGAGCTGGATAGGAAGTGGAGCAGACAGGTCCCAAACCGGCACCCATATGGGATGCCAGTACTGCAGACCTTAGCTTTACCCACTACACTACAGCGCTGACCCCAACATTTCCTTTTTATATATGCTATATGTTAAAGTCTATGAATCTACAAATAATTTTTTCATTTTTGCATATATCTCACATGCAATATATATATAGATATATATATAGTGTATACATTTTCTTTTGTGTCTACATAGTTAAACAATGAATTTACAAAAAGTTTGTGAAAAATACATATTATGAAAAAATAGTCATGGACTTCAAAAAAATTTTGTGCCACAGTAAATTTATCTTTTTATTCCATTTTCCATGAACTTTTTGAAGTACCCTCTATGTGTATAATGGAGAATGAGAAAAAAATGACACATAAACTGTGGTATATATTTTATTGAATGCGCATTGTTTTCAGACTATCTTAAAGTCAGAAAATAGTAATTTAAACCATTCTAAGTAGGGACTACTTATGTATGTTTTAGAACTAGAAAAAAATGATCAGCTAAATTCCACTGAATTGCCTTTGCTTCACTCATTTAGATCGGAATCACCCTAATTTCTGTGTATTGAGTCTGCTCACCTCTCCACAGCTGATGTAAATACATGACAGTGTACTGAGTCTGTAAGTATAAAACTTGATGCGCATGGGGTGTGTGGGATTACTGAAGTATTAAATAGCATTCAAACAGTCTGGCAGAATTCTATAATGTAAATTCAGAGTCAAATACTCTAAATACTTTCATTCCGAGCTGAGGAAGTTGATTTGATTATTAAGTCTGTCCAATGATTTTTTTTTCTAAGTTTTCGATACAATCCACCCACATGTGAAACAGAGAATTAAGAAAGGGATAGATGAAAAGTGTTTCTCTCTCTCTCTCTCAATATAGATATAGGTATCATGTCTATATATCATCTCTATTTCTCCTCTCTCTATCTATCTCTCAGTAGGTGACTGGTCTCCTGCTTCAAGTCTTTATTATGTTATGATGTTTCTACTAAAGAAAAACTGGAAATGGAAGTTTCAATAGAGTACTTTGAAATTCCATAGCACATAAAAATTATAGTTAACTTAGGTGAGTGTTTGGTCTAATGGTTAAGACACTGGTTCTGCCCCTGTGCTCGATATAGGAGTGGATGACACCCAGCACTAATTCTGACTCGAGCTTTCTGTTAATGCAGACATAGGGCAGCATAAGTGATGGTTCCAGTTAGCTGAGTTTCTGTCGCTCGTGGGGGAGACTGAGATTTCATTCCTGGCTCCTGGTTTTGGTCCATGACCAGAAGCCACTGAAGGCATTTGTGAAATGAAGTACAGCATGAGAGTTTTGTCTGTGTGTCTCTTTCTCTCCTCCTCTCTGTCTCACTGCTTCTTAAATACATAAACTAATTTAATATTTTAAATTATAGATATGATGACCTAGCTACATTTTTGGAATTTGACTTTGAGTTGTCAAGTAGACTTGGTATAAATAATGAAGTATGAAGCTCGTTCCTGGCATGTCACTCATCTTCTTTTCCATGTCCATACTTTCCTAGGATAACCTCAGCTACATAAATTCATTCTTCACATGTGAGTTCTCAACAGTCGCACAGCTAGTTTTGTAAATTTTATTTTCATTCTGACTTCAGGATTCCTATGTTCCACTGTGGTCTGGCAGAGCGAGATAAATGTAGTATAGATCTTTCTAACTCAGTATGTCTGACAGATTAATTTATCATAATTCAGTCCAGGCCTGATGTATACAACACTTTACTGCCAAATATTATTGTTAGGCACTAGGGTACAACAATGGCAAGATAAATGTAGGCACCACAGTACACTCACTGTTCCAAGCATAGCTTGGATTATTTCCAATTGATTGTTATCATCTTAGAAGTGTTGCTCGGATTTGGTTCTTTAGTAACTTGCAAAGGGTAAACCCTACTTTCTCACTCTGACTCCAAGGGTAAGTTTGGAGGTCAAAGACAATGGTCAGTTGAAAAGTTCATTATAACTGTGTATTTCTGTCTCTGCCTCTCAAATAAAATGAAAATTAACAATAAAAGTTTAAAAATATTTAGACACAAATGTTTGTCGTGAAGCATGTTTTAGAAATCAGAAAGTTATAATTTTAATGGCAGCATTAATGATTTTCAAATATGTGAACATAGCTGTCAAGACACTAAACCAGAATGTATTTAGTTCATTATTGAAAGGAATATACTTAACAAGTGAAATCTTAGAGATTCAGTCAACTGCAGGTATCCAAAAACAAACAAAATAATAACCAAAACAAAGGGAAACAAAAATCCCAGGAGTTACTTTTCTTTCAAATACAAATAATTTCCTTAATGAAATATGTACACTGTCAAGCAACTCAGTAGTTTTATGATTTTGTGGAAAGAAAACAGAAAATTTAGGGAATAAAAAGAGTAGAAACACTAGTAATATAACTAATGAGAAGCTAATATGTATGGAAAATTTTTGATATTACAAGGCACTTTATTTATTTATTTATTTTCACAGGCAGAGTGGACAGTGAGAGAGACAGAAAGGTCTTCCTTTTTGCCATTGGTTCACCCTCCAATGGCCGCTGCGGCCGGCGCACCACGCTGATCCGATGGCAGGAGCCAGGTGCTTCTCCTGGTCTCCCATGTGGGTGCAGGGCCGAAGCACTTGGGCCATCCTCCACTGCACTCCCGGGCCACAGCAGAGAGCTGGCCTGGAAGAGGGGCAACCGGGACAGAATCCGGCGACCCGGCTAGGACTAGAACCTGGTGTGCTGTCGCCGCTAGGCGGAGGATTAGCCTATTGATCCACGGTGCCGGCCTACTGGGCACTTTAACACTATCCTCTTTTTCACTCCCAGCAAAGTTCCTTAAGTTCTACCAAATCCTATTTAGTAAGAAAATATTTTCACTGTCCCAATTTTACTAGTTTTTACTAAGGCCAATAATTACATTAATGGCTTATGGTCACTCAACCAGGTTAACTGTTCCAAGGCTTAAACCAAGTAGGCATCTCATAACCTATCTTTTTCTTTTAAACAAAACAATTTTCTCATTGGTAAGGACACTCAACCCAATACCATTCATGAGGAGAGAAAACTGAGACTAGCCCTTGTTTTCTTTTACAAGTTTCGAGGTCACTAGCCCCTTGAGCCAGACAAATATGCATTCCAACATGATCTAAGTTACTCCCACATATTCATTATGATGAATAAACTACAGAAAATGGAACATGAGAAAGTTAAACTACAAATATTACGCTTTAGAAGATTATTTTAAATAAATATGTAGGGTTGAAGAAATTTATTTTACTTTTTACGCTTAAAATGTTTCTTGAAATCCTTTTTCTGTCTTCTTGTCATCATGAAAAAGTGAATATATTTTTAAATAATATTAAGGAAAATCTCTACCTTTTCAAGCTAATTAATGTTAATGTTATCTTTCTATATGACAAAGCAATCTTAATCATTTCCAATTTTGCAAGAAGCTGCTATTTGCCAGAGAATTCCACTACTGCAATTATTCATAACACTGGAAGACACATTCAGGATGTTATTCATCAGCCAATTCAATTTTCTTGGATTCTAATATTTCAATTTAATTTAATATGAATGACAGTTACTCAGCTTGGTCAGCAGAAGAGTTTTGTATAATCAGTTAGCCACTCTGGGACACAGATGACGCTAGCTTAGTCTTTCATTTTTACTGATGGTACAAACCTTTCAGCTGTTTAGCCAACAACTTCAGTATTGGATATGGGAAATAATAAAAAGGTTAACACAGTAGAAATGCTCTAATACATAGGAGTCTGTCTAATTAATCATTTCTTGGAACAGAACTAGTAAAGCAATACCAATTCTGAGTATTAAAGGAATTAATCATGTGATGAAAAGATATTAAGCCCAGTTTCTACTTGAAAAATCCAGTTCCTCTTTTTTGGATATTTGTTTTAAAAATATGCTTGGATTATGTAGTAGCTTGTGGTAGTTTAATTCCTCATACAGCTGTGGCTTACTAATGTCCACACTCTTCATGTGTGAAGTAATACATGGCCAACTGCTAGAAATGTTGTTATGACTAAGAGTCAAATCACTAATCAGGTTCAGGGTGAAGGTACTAATGTTCCTATTTATGGTTATGGGGCTTATCTCACTGTCCAACATCTTCAGAACTCATAGCACATAGACACTTGGAGTTGGGGAGCTGAAAAATCACTCAGATGATCATTTGTTGTATAGAGCTATGCCTGCATCACTTACCTAATTTATACTTATTGATTTTTTTCAATTCAGATTATTGGAGTTATATATGGGATCCCCCCCCCCCATTTAGATAATGCAGTTTAAGTTCTTTAAGATAAGAACTATGACTACATTCAAGATAAGAAACTAAGATCTCAGCAGGACTTTGCCTTTCTCTAAAGGGATGAATAGATCATAGTTCAGTTGCTTTATTCTAAGACTCTAGTACTGCTTAAAGTGTGTGATATTTCTTGGGGAGACTAGAAACATGCCTGAATTGTGGATTGTTTGATTTGAACTTAACACTTGCATGTACTAATTTACAAAGAAATACGAAACAACACAAGCACTGTCCCTGTCCTCCAATATTAAATCTAGTGGACAAGGTCAAACACAAAGTGTTCTGTTCTTGAAATTCAGCCCTTGGGGATTCGTTCTTCAAATGCTGATGCAGTAGACTGTCAAAACACTCACAGCTATTTTTCTCTCTCTTTCCATGTCCTTTTAAAAGGTTTTTTTTTTTTTTTTTTTTTTTTTTTTTTAGCTCCTCTCATTAACAAGTAAAGCTTTTTTCTTTTTCTTTACCTCTAATATGTGTAATGCTTAGTGATAATTCTGACCAACAGAATCGGGAAGAAGTGACATTGTGTCGCTCGGACATTTGCCTGCTTCCATTTGTGTTTAAACCCTGGCTCTGCAGTCACAAGAAGGTGGCCAGGGGAGCCTTCTGAGCAATGGGAGACTACATGTACAAGAGCCTCAGCAGCCAATAGCAAGCTGTCTCCCAGAAGTAGAGTCATTGAGTTTACAGCGAATACATCTTTTACAGAAAGCCATTTCATAGCTTTTTAGTTTCAGCCTTTTATACCTGGTTTAGTTCAAATTGTCTAATGCTTTCATACTCTTTGATGTTGTTGTTTAGCAACTGGCAACACATGGAGGCACTGTGATTTTTATATGCAGTGGCCAGTGGATGGACATTTGAACGCTACTCAGTGTCAGTGTTCGTGAATATATCTGCTATCCACATCAACTCAGAGGTCTTTTTATGGACACGTGCGATTTATTTGGGAGTAGAATTGCTAGTAATCCTGTTTAATTTTAAGAGGAATTGCAAATAGATTTCCGATGTAACAATATCCTTCCACCTGCTTTGCATTCTTGCCAGCGTTAGTTAGGGTTATCTTGTTCCTTGTTTCATGGAATACCATGATTTTAATGTGCATTTTCATGGAGAAAATATCTTTCTAATTATTTAGCCTTTAATGTTTTTTCACTATTATTTTGCAATTTTCATAAATTTAAATATTATACAAATTTTATTAGATATATTTTATTTTTTAAAATATTCATTTATTTATTCAAAAGACTGTGAGAGAGGGAGAAATAGAGATCTTCCATCTGCTGACTCACTTGCCAAATGACCACAGTGGCCAGGGCTGGATCAAGCTGCAACCAGAAGCTCAGAACTCCATCTGTGTCTCCCACATGGGTGGCAAGAGCCTAAGCATGTGAGCTATCTTCTACTGCTTCCCAAATGCATCTGTAGATTCTGGTTTAGAAGTGGTATAACTGGGACTAGAACCAGTACACGTACAGAATGCCAAGTCACAAGTACCATCTTAATCCACTGGGCTACAATACTGGCCCTTATTTATTTATTTGACAGTGGGTGGGAGAGACACACACAAACATGGGGAAAGTGGTACAGACAGAGAGACAGAGAGGGAGATATCTATCCTTTATCTCCTTGTTAACTCCCCCACATGGCTTTGACAGCCAGGGCTGGGCCAGGAGGAACCTAGGAGTCAACAACTCTGTTCAGGTCTCCCATGTGAATGGCAGTTACTCACGTACTTGGGTCATCACCCTCTGCTTTTCCAGGCATCCTAACAGGAAACTTGATAGGAAGCAAAGGAGCCAGGACAGCAACTGCCACTCAGATATGTGATACCAGCGTCCCAAGCACTGGATTAGCCCACTGTACCACCAAGCTCTACGCCAGACATTCTTTCTTATGCACTTAGTATTTGCTGTTGCTCTTCTATATAGTATTTTTTGCAAGTTTTAATTTGTAATTGTTCATTGCTAATGCATAAAAGTACAAAAGATTTTTATGATTATTCCTTAAGTTAAATTTGTTTTCTTCTTGATTCCTTCAGGAGGAATCTTACAATATTGTTTTAATTTTTCTGTTCAAGTATAATCATTTAATGTTATATGTATTAACTTATTGTTTCTCTCCAAGCAATGTTTTATTTGTACCCCACTAGGTGTGCTCTGTTGCATGCTAATTTTGCTGTACTCAAATATTTTCTGCTTGCTCATCATCTTTCTTGTTTAATCTGTGAGTTGTCTAAAAGCATGTAACCTAATGATCAAATATTTGGGGATTTTGTAGACATCATTCTTGAATCCATTTCTGGTTTAATTCTGTTAAAGTCACAATTACTTTGTTGGTGGGAATATTCTATGCAGTGTTCCAATTCTTTTAAACTTTTTGAAATCTGCCATCTGGCCCACATTAACTGTCTTGCCTAAATATGATAGATATTCTGTTTGCATAGGGAAGACTTTCCAAAACACTGCTAGGTTAAGCCAGCTGACAGCATTGTTCAGGTTATCTATATTTTTGTTTGTTCTTTGTAGTCTATGTGTCTAATCCATTATGCAGAGTAAGTGTTGACTTTTTGAACATAATTTTCAATTTTTCTATCCACTGAGTTCTAAGAGGTTTTGTATAATTCATTTCCAACTTTCTTTTATTTATTTACTTATTTTTTATTTGACAGGTAGAGTTATAGACAGTGAGAAAGAGAGAGACAGAGAGAAAGGTCTTCCTTCTGTTGGTTCACTCCCATAATGGCTGCTACGGCTGGCGGTATGCCGATCTGAAGCCAGGAGCCAGGTGCTTCCTCCTGGTCTCCCATGTGGATGCAGGGCCCAAGCGCTTGGGCCATCCTCCACTACCCTCCCGGGCTAAAGCAGAGAGCTGGCCTGGAAGAGGAGCAACCGGCACTAGTACCCAGCACCCCAACTGGGACTAGAACACGGGATGCCGGCGCCACAGGTGGAAGATTAGCCAAGTGGGCCACGGCGCCGGCCCCAACTATCTTTATTCATTATTCTTCTGTCTTGTACAAACTGTTTCAGGGCCTTCTCAGGATTCTTAAAAAATATTTTCGTATTTTCAATTTCAGGTGTATATTTTTTTATTTTATGTATTTGCTAATCTTTACGTCTATTAATATTTCGCTTCATTTCTACAACTTTTGAGTACTATAACTACTTTCCTTATTTTTCTCTTTCAAATTTTAATCAGTCTCTAACATCTTAAATAAGTTTTGTTTGTGTTTCTGTTTCCTTTATGAGTTGTTTGTTCCAGTTCTCATACACCTTGCTTTTATTCACTTTTAAAAATGCTTTTTGACTGGGTTCATCTTTCTAGTAATGTTTCCTGGATTTGAGTTTCATATGACAGCGAGTTCTTATAAAAGACCTAGCAACTAGTTTCTGTGAAATATCTGAATCCCTGCCTTTCCTTACATAGTGCAACTAAATTGTAGGCTTCACGTTTATTAGGCATCCTGAATTTAGGAATCTATTTTGGGTAATCCTTGGGGGCTAAGTTGTTTTTCACACTTTTAAAAAAACTTTAATCTTAATTTATTTAATTCACCTATTATAGATAGGTATTTTTCCTAGAAATGCCCCATATTCATTCTGGATCATTTCACAGTGCTGGGGTAAATCTTTTGCTTGACTCAGCCTCACCGTACTGAGTCAGCTCTGAATTTTATCTCCTACCCTTTTCTTGAAAACAAAACAAAACAAAACAAAACAAAACAAAACAAACTTGTGCTTAGGAAGTGTGCTCAAGGCAAAAGCTCCTTTCTATTTCCCACCACTGACCTGTGCTTTCCACAAGCACCTGGTTTTCAGCATCGGAGTGGTCTTCACTAAACGGCAGGCCTATTGTTTTATTTAAATTTATAACTCAAACTTTGTTCTCAGTCATTTCAGTTGATTTTGTGAGTATCATTAATCAAGGTGACAAACCCTGTTTCCAAATGACAAAAACAAAAGTCCATTCAGGCTATTTGTTCCATGACAATATAAATGTTATTCTGTTGCTTCGCTGTTAAACACCAAGGTCATCCTTTTGACATCTTCTGTGATATTTCTAGAAGAAAACTAAGATTGTAGAAAACAATCTTGCTAAAACTGATATTTTAAATAGGACAAAAAGACATATAATATTAACATAGGCCTATTATTTCTTCTGGCAAATAATGAATATTTGAACTAATTGCACTCTGCCTATAAAGTAGGCTTGATTTTGTGTCACGAGAATTTTTATATCGGTAACATTAGAACATTTCTTGAATGCCTTCTTCAAACACGTTTACTATCAGCATACTCCTCTTCTACTCTCAGGAGAAAGCTGCTACCTGAGCAGAGCACATCTTTAAAAGGGAAGCCCGGGAATCAGTGTTGTAGCTCAGTGAGCTAAGCTGCCACTTGCAATGCCCAGTGTCTCATACTGGAGTGTCAGTTTGAGTTCTAGCTGCTCTGATTCCAATTCTGCTCCTTACTAATATTCCTGGGAAAGCAGCAAAAGATGACCCAAATACTTGGGAAATCCACATGGACATCCAGGCTCCTGGCTTCATCCTGACCCAGCTCCAATGGATTAGGTATTTGGGGAGTGAATCCTCAATCCACGGGGACTGAAGATCCTCTCTCTCTCTCTCTCTCTCTCTCTCTCTCTCTCTCTCTCTCCCCCCTTTCACTTTGTCACTCTGAGTTTTAAATTAAAACATTAAAAAAACCATAGCCAAGTTATTTGTTAAAAGATTTCTTCAGCTCATTAACTATACCTCAAAAACCTCTATTTGCATGCTTAACATAGTCAAAAGTAATTTAGTTATAATAAAGATAATTGCACTAGCAAACAAAAATGAATTCACCTAGTAATTTCATTTGTTCTTTCATATGCACAGATAGCTATAATTATATATATGTATATATATATATATATATATTTGAATTCTTGTTGGATATTTCAAGCCTATAAATTGTGGGGTTTTTTGTTTGTTTGTTTGGTTGGTTTTTTTGTAAGAAGAGACAGTGGTGTGTTCTCCCCCCTGGGACATTGCTATTTCAACAGGAACAGATTTTACTTTTTGCATCAGTAAATATGACAGGGAAATCAAACCAAACAGGGAGAAATTATCTACAAGACAAGAATTTCCTTGTCATTCCATCTCTTGCATAAAGAAATGACTCTAGAGGATTTAGCAGATGAATAGTGCGTGATTAATTTTGTTATTGTAGGAGACTTCATTTTACCAAAAAAATCAGAAATAAATGGTAAATATTAAAAGAAATACATTATGGCACCTAGAGAGAACCTCTGGTAAAATCATTCTTTAATATTTTACTGTGATATATTTGAATTATCTTCTCACAATACAGGGTTTCTCTAAATAATTACATTTTTATCATCTAGCTTTGAACCTAGAAAACAATATCCGTTCTTTGTGGGACCATGAGCTCTTCCACTCTCCTTTCCAGCCTAAAGAACAATCACTAATTGCACACATCTCACTCACAGACCACGAGAAATTTGATTTACGATTTTTTTCTTTGCCTAAAGATTTATTTATATATTTACTTGAAAGGAAGAGAGGGAGAGGGAGGGAGAGAGGGAGGGAGGGAGGGAGGGAGGGAGGGAGGGGAGACAGACACATAGACAGAGAGAAACATTCCTTCATCCACTGGTTCATCACCAGACAGCTCTAATGATTCAGGCTGTATTCAGGCTGATTCAGGCTGTAGTGAGGTGTGAGGAACTCCACCCTGGTCTCTGTTGTGGGTGCAGGGGCTCAAGTCCTTGGGCCACCCTCTGCTGCTTTGTCAGCTGCAATACTAAGGACATGGATCTAAAGGGAGCAACCAAGACTCAAACTAGAACTCCAGTGTAGAGTGGCAGCGGGAAGACAGTGGCTTAACCTGTTGGGCCACAACGCTGGCTCCTGATTTACAATTTCTGAACAAGCCTTACTGTGTCTCCATTTCACCAGTGAGGAGTCATCTTACTTTTAATCCCACTTTATATCAATGTGAATTCTTTACTGAAAACTTTGGAAGTTGTTTCCTTTTTATTCTTTCCCTTACCTATCCTATAGTTTTCCTGTTACAACCCATTACTTGTGACTTGAAGTTTCTACATATAGTTAGTTCATTGACTTCAAGTAAAATTCGCTGATCAAACATTATCCCTCATCTGCCTAAAAGCACAGCATAGTAGAGGGCTACTCTCTAAGTGGAAGAATGCTATTAAGATGGGATTCTACTGGATTTGAATAAAAATAACTGTAGAAATTTGATAACCATGTTCTTTGGCCCACCTGAGACATTTAATACTATTTTTCTACAGTTCAAGACTTTAGATGCACACAGTATTTTCATTTATATGTGGAACTTAAACTGCAGTAAGATACACTGAAAAACAGGAATATGTATTGAATTGCTCTTTCCTGATGTGAGGATCATTGTCATGAATCCCTTTTTCTGAGGTATTTATATGTGTTTTGAAGAAAAAAATAATATTTAGGTGTATGTACGTGATGTCTACACTTGAAAGGAATGTATCAAAATGTTTAAAAATTGTAAAATGAAAGATTTTTCACATGGAAAAATAAAATAAAATCACACAAACATTTTAATTTTGAAAGATAAGAAACAAATTCCAAAGGGGGTTGTACCAATAAAGGTGACAGAGATATACCTTATTGTTTCTACTCTATTGTAATCCATCAAAAAGTAGGTAAAAGACTGGAATATAGATTGTTTTTATTCATTGGAAATGAGTCTGTAAGTGGTATAATCTTTAAAAGTAATTTGCAGGTATCTTGAAAAAATGAATACTTAAATCTATGACCCAATATCATCAAATCACTAGAGAACCTCGGGGAAACTCTGCAAGACATTGGCATATGCAAAGACTTCCTGGAAAAGACTGGAGAAGCGCAGGAAATCAAAGCCAAAATAGACAAATGGAATTACATCAAATTGAGAAGCTTCTGCACTGCAAAAGAAACACTCAGCGAGGTGAAGAGGTAACTGGCAGAATGGGAGAAATTATTTGCAAACTATGTAACTGCTAAAGGATTAATAACCAGAATCTATAAAGAGCTCAAGAACAACAAAACAAGCAATCCAGTTAATATAGGCAAAGGACTTGAATGGGCATTTTCGAAGAGAGGAAATTCAAATGGACAAAAAATACATGAAAAATGTTCAGGATCACTATCAGTGAAATGCAAATCAAAACCACACCTCATATAGAATGTCTTTCATACAGTAATCAACAAACAACAAATTCTGGCAAAGATGTGGGGAAAAAGGTACCCTAATCTACTATTAGTGGGAATGTAAACTGGTGCAGCCACTGTGGAAGATAGTATGGAGATACCACAGTAATCTGAATATAGACCTACCATACGATCCAGCCATCCCACTCCTGGGAATTTACCCAAATTAAAAGGAACCAGCATATCAAAAGTGGTCTGTACCCCCATGTTTATTGCAGCTCAATTTACAATAGCTAAGCCAAGGCATCAACCCAGATGTCCATCAGTTGAGGTTTGTATACACTATGGAGTACTACCCAGAGGAAAAAAATAAATGAAATCCTGTCTTTTGGAACAAAATGCATGCAACTGGAAACCATTATACTTAGTGAAATAAGACAGTTCCAAATAGACAAACACCATATGTTTTCCCTGATGTGGTACTAGTACCTAGAAGGTATTCTATTAGAAGTGAAATTGACACTTTGAGATGTGATGATTTTGAACAGCCGTAGTCTTGACTGTTGAGGAACTTTTTTCATACTATTTGTTGAATTCTTATAAGTATAAAATTAACTGAGACTAGATTTTTGTAAAAAATAAGAAAGGGAATAGGAGAGTTAAGAAGTGTGATAGCATGAGCAGGAGGCAGGGTTGGGTGGAAAGTATTATTATGTTTCTAAATTTGCATTTATGGAATACATGAAATTTGCATACCTTAAATAAAATTTAAAAAATCTTACACTGTTATGCTCAAGCATGTATCTTAGAAAAGGATTCTGTATGTACCAGTAGACAAGTATAAAATGTTTGGTTTCACTTTTCATATTAGCACAATCTCAAAAAAAAAACTGAAAACATGACATCCATCGTCTTGAAGGAGATATATTAATTACAGTATTTTCACATGATGTAGTGTTTAAAACAGTGAAAATAAAAGAATATATGATAACATAGATGAGTTATAAAAACATAACTGCAGAATATTACCTATAAGATGATAAGGATGCCATTTTTAAGGAGGAAATTTATTTGAAAGTCAAAATTACAGAAAGAGGGAGAGAAGGAGGAAGAAAGAGCGAGATAGATCAATCTTTCATGTGTTGGTCCACTCCCCAGAGGGCCCCAACAGCCACTGCTTCATCTGTGTCTCCCATGTGGGTGGCAGGGGCCCAAACGTGTGGGCCGTCTTCCACTGCTTTTCCCAGGCCATCAGCAGGGAGCTGGATCAAAAGTTGGGCTTGACATGAACTGGCACCCTTATGGGACATTAGCATTGCAGGTAGCAGCTTTGTCTGCTTTGCCACAACATACTTTCAATACCAGGAGAAAAAAAAACCACATTTTTGGAACAGGAGTCCAGGCCTGTTTAATTCTGTACAGACTATTAAACAATTCTCACTTTATTATGACAATAATGACATTAATGATGAAACACTTCAGGAGATTGAGTGAGGGCTTTCTCGGGACCCAATACCAAAGTATTACCATCCTCATTGAAAATGATTTAACCTCACCAGTTTACCAGCTTAACACAAGATAAAAATAGTAGCTGGTCAAGAGTGAAAACAGGTGGAAGGATTAAACAAGACTATAAAAATTACATGATGGTCTTACTGGACAGATTAGTTGTTTATGTACATTGACCACTATTTTATGATGGCTTCTCCAACGTTTAGGTACATACTCTTGATACTATTGGTACACTTGGTCTATAAAGGATACAGCACATGTAAACACTTTGACAAATACTATCATTTCGCTGTCAGGAATCCATGGTCAAACACCAGGGAGTTGGAATTTGAAATTGTTTTGGGGTCTGACTGTCAACATTAAGAAGCCAAATCTCAATCTGATTGCTTTGTTTTTATCCTTAAAAGTGACTTTCTCTGCTTGTCAAAAGCCTGCAAATTTATTTCTCTATCCTTGAAGTTTAACGAATTAAATGAGGTATTCTTAAAATGAAAACTATAAATTTCTTTGAAGCCAAAAGGCATCTCAGATGTTTTATTATGTCTTATCTTCATTATCATTCAGGTAAATACATTTTATAATTTTAGTTGTTAATCTTCCTTTAATCTATGGGTTATTTAGAACTGTATTGACTAATTTCCAAGCTGTTGTTTTATGTTCTGTTCTCATCTTCAGCATAATATGAATGCTGTTAGAACTTTGTGATAATCATTTATATCCTTTGAAATTTCAGGAGTAAACACAAGAGTTGAAAACAATAATCAATCCCACGATGCCAATTTCACTCATATATGTTAAATTTTGGAATTATGGTCTTTCAACTTGTTGAACTGTTATTTAGTGGAACATTAAGCCTATACTATAAAGTCAATTAAAATATATTATAGCAAAAATCTAAAAAGAAAGGAAGGGAAGAAAAAGAAAAGAAAGGAAGAAAAAGAAAGGAAGGAGGAGGGAGGGAAGCAATATATTCTTAGAAATGTATCTATGTACTACATGAAGTCTATTCTCCTTGTATTAATAAAAATAAATTATTTTTAAAAAACTAATCTGAGGAGGCTTTATTGACAAACTAGTGTATGTTTGTTGTAACATATTCATGTGAAACAGAAAAGAATGAACATGGAGCCATTATTGTTGCAATGCTCTATCTATCAATTACGTCAAGTTGTATAATTGAATTTCTCAGTTGTTATCTTCCTTAGTCTATAATCATTTATTCCTATCAGAAATGTGTATTACAGTTTCCTAGTATACTGTGGTTTTGAACATTTCCCTATTTCTGTGCATTTTTATGTATTTGTTATATAGAATTATTGGATGCATATACAGTTAAAACTTCTGATTGACCATTTTCCATGCCATGTTCCATTTAACCTTAAAAATGCTCAGTGTGAAAGTCTGTGAATTGACATACATTTGTTCAACTATAACAAGTACGTTTCATTGGTGTTTGCAGAGTTAATTTTTCATTCCTTCACTTTTACTTTCTTTGTTTTTAGGTTTTAAGTATGTCCCCAATGTGATGTACAGATTTAGATTACTTTTTGACATTTATGTATGCATTTACATTTAATATATAATTACGTATGTATTATATTCATATGATGTTGCCGAATTTTAGGATTAAATTAACAGTGAACACATATGCTCAACTTATCTTCAACTGCACTCAATACGGTGATAAATGGAATAGAAAAAAAAATTCCACTCATAGGAGATTGAACATATGTACCTAGAAAGTTGAACATATGTACCTACTGTAAATTGTTGTGAGTAATAAGTGAATTGGGCAAAATCACGGAACACAGAACATTATGCAAGATTTAATGTTACACATATGTAAAACAACAAAGCAGTAAACATAAAAGTATAACAAAAATAATGTAATTGCAAGTAAGTAGGAATCAGTGTGACAAAATTACTGTGAGATATCTTTAAAAAATTAAAATAAATGGGAAGATATACAATGTCTACAAATAGGAATATTCACTAAAGATGATAGTTCTCCTTTTAAAGTTTTCTTTTTATGTGCATACACATTTAAAAATAATTGTGACAGTTGCAACATTTGCATCCCCTATCAGAATGCTAGTTCGAATCTTGCTTACTTCACACTTCTGATCCAGCTCCCTGCTTATGTGCCTAGAAATGCAGTGGCTGATGGTCCAAATACTCAGGCCCCTGCCATACATGTGGGAGACCTGGTTGGATTTCCTGACACCCAGCTTTGGCCTGCACAGACCTGGCTTTGAGACCATTTGGGGAATGAATCAGAAGATGGAAAAAAATTTCTCTATTATAAATGTTTCCCCCTTTCTTTCACTCTGATTTTTAAATAAATAAATATTTAAAATATCTAATATATTTCACTATTATTAAAAATGCACAAGGTGATTTCAAAATTTACAACAAAATCATAGAGCCAAGAAAAACAAACAAAACAGGAGATCTATGCTGCCAGATATTAAGACTTATGATCAAGTCATAATCAAGACAGTGTCTATCAAAAGTAAACAAACTGAGCAGGGGAGAGAAGAAAAGTGGAGTAGAGAGAGAGAGAATGGGGCTCAGGAATGGAGTCACACACAAACATTGATCTCACATATGCTATCATGTGAAAGCAGTGTTGTTCTAATATAATTCTGTCTTCATTTTGTGTGCATGTTGGAAAAATGATCTTTAATGTTTTCTTCATTTATATGTAAAAATATTTCCTTCTGTCTCATAGTCATAAATATGAAATGAAAAATAAGAAATAAAACAGAAAACTACCCTCATGACAGTAAACGTGAGATTTATCACAGAGGACACATAAAGTAGTCACTATATTTATTATTGAGAACATAAAGAAATAAATCTTAGGAATTGAGAAAAGCAGACAGCTCAAAATGGAAATGGCCAAAACTGTAGACATTAGCTCCAAAGCAAGATAACAAAATAAGCCAATAAATAATTTTAACATGTGCCTAATGCTATCAGAAACGTAAGTAAGGCCCAGTGCTATATAACACACCACATAGCTTTATGAATGAAACTGAGCTGGAAAAAAATAGACAATACAAAGTGATGATGGGAAAGTGGAGTAACAGGAGCCTCATAAACCTTACACTTTATTTATTTATTTATTGGCAGGCAGAGTGGACAGCGAGAGAGAGAGAGAGAGAGAGAGAGAGACAGAGATAAAGGTCTTCCTTCCATTGGTTCACCCCCCCAATGGCTGGCCGACGCACCGCGCTGATCCGAAGCCAGGAGCCAGGTGCTTCTCCTGGTCGCCTATGTGGGTGCAGGGCCCAAGGACTTGGGCCATCCTCCACTGCACTCCCGGGCCACAGCAGAGAGCTGGCCTGGAAGAGGGGCAACCGGGATAGAATCCAGTGCCCCGACCATAACTAGAACCTGGGGTGCCGGCGCCACAGGCAGAGGATTAGCCTATTGAGCCGCGGCGCCGGCCAAACTTTACACTTTAGAAAAGTGAGGGGGAAGGGGCACCTTATTTGAGTGACAGAGGAACCCCATTATAAATCTGGAATTGTATCTACGAACTGTATTATATATCTTCTCTTTATATGGAAGGAAGGAAGGAAGAAAGGAAGGGAGAGAGGGAGGGAGGAAAGGAAGGAAGGAAAAGTAAAGAAAGAATGGGCCCACTGTACACATATCCTAAACAAATGTGGTATAGGTATATACACTAGAAAGATACCTAAAAGAAATATGTACATATATTCATATATTCACTGGGACAAGTAAAATAATTTCTGTATCAGTTCTTAATTATAGACCTTGAAATAATAAAAACTCATATAATCATCAGTAGAATAATGGGGGAATATTTTGGTATATCCATACAGCAGGCAACTACATAGATAAGAGTAATGCTGAACTATAGCTACATTTAAAAATGTGCACATCTTACCTACCTAAAATTGAGCTACAAAAATATGCAAGTGCAAAAGAGCTCATGCTGTATAATGTATTTATATATAGCTTATAAACAGACAAAATATTTTTGTGCTATTAGAAGTCAGGACAGTGGTTTTCCTTAACACATAATGAAATGACTATAAAAGATGGCTGGTAATGCTATATTTATTTTGATTTAAATTCTAGTTACATGAGCTATTCGCTTTGTGAAATATCATTGAGATGAACGCTGATGATTTGAGATCTCCCATTTATTTACTGCTCTATAAAATATATAAAAAGAAAATAGGCTTGCTGTGTTCCCACACATCGTGAAACATATCAAAAAAACAACTGGTAAAGAATTTTGAAAATAATTTACTAGCCATATTGAGCCATTTCCTACCTGCCTATGGAATGTGGATTCATCATTTAGAAAATAAATATTTGGGGACCGGTGCTGTGGCGTGTCAGGTAAAGGTGCCGCTTGCAGTGCCAGCCTCCAATATGGGCACCAGTTCGAGTCTCAGTGCTCCACTTCTGATCCAGCTCTCTGCTATGGCTAGGGAAAGCAGTAGAAGATGGCCTAACTCCTTGGGCCTCTGCACTCACATGGGAAACCCAGAAAAAGCTCCTGGCTCCCCGCTTCAGATCGGCCCAGCTCCGACCATTGCAACCATTTGGGGAGTAAATCAGCGGATAGAAGATCCCCTCCCCTCTCTGCCTATGCCTCTCTGTAACTCTTTCAAATAAATAAATAAAATCTTTAAAAAATTAAAAATGAACATTTGAACTGAAGCTAAGCAAATCAGAATACTGAATCTAATTTCAAAGGTCACTGTGTAATAGAGGGTATGAATGCCTTTAGACATATAATATATACACTTAAAATAGAAATCCTAATATTTTGCTTATGTAATTTAGATTGTCAGCTACAAAAGTAACCTGACAAGGCTACTTGGTTTTTTTTTTGTTTTAAATTTTGCATATAAGTATAGATTCCCTGTGGTTTTGGAATCTTCCATTTTCTTTACTTTCTAAATTGTAGCAACATTTAGGATCATTAAAATCAGAAAGAGTTGAACTAATTTGTTCTCAACAAGATTTCAGGATGGCTATTTGCTGCTAAGAGTAAAGTCAACTTTGATTGACTTATTAATAATAAACTTTGTATCTGCAGACACCTACATTTTCCCCAAAACTTAATGTTGCTGAAATGTTTCTTACTCACTATAGCAAAATATTGTATATTCTCTAAGTTGGGAATTTCAAATGGATTGTAGACACATAAGCTGAATGTAAACTCTGAAAAAAAAACCAAACTATTCAGAAACATTTTTCCAGTCTAGTGAATGTTTCAGACACTGATTGTTTACTGCTGACTGGCACTAGAGAGTTTATGAACTGTTTACTTATTCCAAGATGGTATATACTTTGCCAGCAACAAAGTTTCTTACAGAATGTCTCCTCCAGGAAAAATGCATCAGCATCTTAACGATTAATGTTGAAAATGACAGAGTTTTTATGCAGACAGCAGATTTTGAGACCACATTGTAGAAGCTACACAGATACTCCTAGACTTATGATGGAATTACATCTTTATAAACCCAACGTAGACTGAAAATTTCTTAAGTCAACAATGCATCTTGGACCAGCATCATGGTATAGTGGGTAATGCTGCCACCTGTGACACGTGCACCCATCTGGGTGCTGGTTCGTAATCCAGCTCCCTGCTAATAGCCTAGGAAAAGCAAGGGAAGGTGGCTCGTTATTGGGACCCTGCCACCCACATTGGAGACTTGGATGAAGCTCAGGGTTCCTGGCTTCTTTGGCTTGGCTAAGCCCTGGCATTTTCAGCCATTTGGAGAGTGAACCAGCCAATAGAACTGTGTTTCTCTCTCTCTCTCTCTCTCTCTCTCTCTCTCTCTCTCTCTCTCTCTCTCTCTATCAGAATACCAGTTTGAATCTTCCATACTCTACACTCCTGATCCAGCTCCCTGCTAATGTGCCTGGGAATGCAGTGGCAGTGGTTGATGGTTCAAAAACTTGGGTCCCTGCCACACATGTGGGAAATCAGGTTGGAGCTCCTGGCTCCTGGCTTTGGCTTACACAGACCTGGCTGTTGAGGCCATTTGGGAATGAAGCAAAGAAGTTCCCTGATATGCTTTTTGCAAGTTGAAGACAAAGACCCAGGACACACTCACTGGTGTTTCTTGAAGGCCTGTGAGTCTGAGGCCTAATGTATTAGCTTTCAGGCCAGGTAGGAAGGCCATAGAGACAGGAGCATATACTGCAGAAGATGTGTGTTCCAGCTCCATTGTCAGATAGGGAGCGGATTGAACGTCATACTCTCAATCGATTAGATAGTGTCCACTTGCACTGGCAAAGTTAACTGTTTTCCTCAGCCCACAAACTGAAATGCTAATCTCTTTCAAAAACACCCTCACAGACATATTTGGAAATAATGTTTAAGGATTTATCTGTGCATATTGTAGTACAGACAAGATGACTCATAAAATTAACCATAACATAATAACTACACACACACACACATGCACATACACACACAAGGGCATTATGACGAATGGTAAATTTATATTGATGCTAAAACTCTTGAAATTTATGCATATGGGGATCTTCAAAAAGTTCATGGAAGTGTGTCTTATGAAAACATTTCGAAAGATTTTTTTCACTAAAACAAACAACTTTTATTGTTGTCTACCCACATCTCTGTAATACCTTGTGTGTACTTAACACAAACATAGTAAACAATGAACATAGTAAATGTTGCAATTTGTGTATTAACAACTAAAACCCAGCAGAATGCTTTGCACTGCTTCTTCCATTTCATCGGTGGAAATGGGAAACTACAAGGAAAGGAGGACAGTAAAATGCTTGAGGTCAGATGCTTCTTTCTCATGAGGATAAAGTTTGAGCTGATTCCTGAAGAATAAACAAGAATTCGAAAATCACCTAAAGGTGGGAGGATGAGGTTTTATCTTAGTAACAGCTCTAGGGTCATTTTCTACCAACAGTGGTATAAAATTTAAATTGTCCCTGAAATTAGGAGAAGAAGAATTTAGTCTACCTAGCAAAGTAGTCTACCAAGTTCTCCTAAAAAAATTAAAATTTTCCTAACATGACATAATAAAATTAAAAAAATACAATTCCTGGCCAATGGCCAAGGGATGAGGACAGTTATGTATTCAAATTGCAGTAGAGATTTGCAATTCATCTATGTTGGGAGATGAGAAGCTGTGTGCACTGAATTCAAAGCAATTTCCATATTTTTACAAATTTCCAATTATTTTTTATTTGCTACCTGCTTCCTCAGCTGCACTTTGGATTCACTGTGTCTCTCCTTCCATTCTCTGTCTCTTGGGGGCTTCTCCACAAATATTTGCAAATTAAAAGCTTTTAGTCCTTTAGGAAAAAAAAAAAAAACTCACATCTGTGTTTTTTCCAATGCTTCTCAAATTCAGATTACTAGATGACTATCTTTTTTCAAAAATTAACCCTATGGAGATATATATATATATATTTGGAATATATTAATCTCACTATGACTTATAAGAAAATTGATAAAAGATTGTCAGAATTTGTGAATCCTCTTGGTGTTTTGCTTATGTTCTCTCTCTCTTTCAGGTTCCATACTGAAGAGAATGATGCTTATAAGTAATTCATAATAATTTATGAATTATAGAAAAATAAAAGTATGGGTACATTTAAAAAATATATGCCTCGTTACTAGTTACTGGCCATGTGAATTTTTGGTTACAGGATGCTATGTGAATTCCAGTGGGTTGTGGATTTAAATCTAATTGAAGATTCTTTCTTTAAAATATAAAAGAGGGGTTGGTGTTGTGCTATAGCAGATAAAGTCGCTGCTTATGACACCAGCGTCCTGTATGAACACCAGTTTCAGCCCCAGCTGCTCCACTTCCTATCCAGCTCTTGGGAAGGCAGCGGAGAATGGCCAAAATTACTTGAGCTCCTGCCACAAATGTGGGAGACCCAGATGAAACTCCCAGCTCCTTGCTTCTGCCAGGCCCAGTTTGGGCCACTGTGGCCCTCTGGGGAGTGAATCAATGGATGGAAGATATCTCTCTCCCTCTCTCTATTTTTATCTCTGTCTCCCTCTTTCTGTTACTCTGCCTTTCAAATAAAATACATAAATCTTTTAAAAGAGAAAAGAAAAATAATTTGTATATAGATTTTACATTATTAAAATGTACATGAAAATGCTATTCATTCAGTATGTTTAGTTTCCCACATATAGTTAAAAATAATTGCTACCAATATCATAAGATGTAAAGGCTTTAAATACAAATTAACATTTTTCACTGTTTTTCATGTTACTTGTATGAAGAGAGCTATTTCACCAATGCTTTGCTGTGTATAAAATTGCTCAAAAGTATATGTACAGAATTCATCTATTCAGAATTATTTTATCTCAATAAAGTACCTTCTGGACATAAACCATTCCTACTTTGCATTTTGTGCATTTTAACTGACATATCAATTTAGAAAATTTTTAGTGTCAGAGATTTTAGCATGCATTTTTAAAGCATTTTTGTCTTTGACATCTGAAAATACACTGTTATAAAAGTTGTGATCTATGATTCTCCTCACTGGGTTAAGCCATGATGGATTCAGCATGTTTTCATGCAGTCTGACCATTCTGAGGTCTCACCAGGAAGCTTGTAGTCATAGACAATGGACTTCCCTTCTTGGTAGGAGCTTGGACCAAAGAACTGGCCATAGAAAGAGAACAGAGTGTTTTTTTCCCTTAGCTACTGATTCAGCAACCACTGTTCATGTTTAATGGAGATGTCTATATTGACCATATCACACTGATGTCACCTAAGTTAATATGCATAATGATATTTCCACCCTGATTATATTGGTGTTTGGCTGAACTGAAATGAATACTCCATTCTCAGTAGATACTTACTATCACTACTATAGAGTATTCTACTTGAAAAATGCTTGATTTTTCAAAAAACCCTCAACCAAGACCTCCTTGATTGAAGAACACAAAGTTTTCCATGTGTACATTTTGTCATTAAAGACAGAATGCAGGTTGAGCTTCTTATACCATGAGAACTGTTTCTAAGGTTCAATTGAGAACTGGGTTATTTTTCAGTGTAAATTTGTCTTATGAGAAAAAAAAAAGAGGGGCCAGCTTCGTGGTGTAGTAGATTAGGCCACTTGCCTTCAATTGCAGTGTCACATCTGAGCACTGGTTCAAGTCCTGGATGTTCCACTTTGATCGAGTTCCTGGTTAATGTGCCTGGAAAAAGCAGCAGATGGCTTAAGTGCTTGGGCCTCTGAATCCATGTGGGAGGCCAGATGTAGCTGACGGCCCTGCCTGGCCCAGTCCTGGCCACTGTGGCCATTCAGAAAGTGAACCAGCAAATGGACGGCCTCTGCCTCTGCCTCTACCTCCCTCTCTCTCACTCACTCTCTCTCTCTATCTCTATCATCTTTCTTTATCTGTCACTCCATCTGTAACTATGGCTTTCCAAGAAAGACATAAACCTTTTTTAAAAATTAAACAGAGGCCGGCGCTGTGGCTCACTTGGCTAATCCTCCGCCTGTGGCACCGACACTCCGGGTTCTAGTCCTGGTTGGGGTGCCGGTTCTGTCCCTGTTGCTCTTCTTCCAGTCCAGCTCTCTGTTGTGGCCTGGGCGGGCAGTGGAGGATGGCCCAAGTGCTTGGGCCCTGCACCCCATGGGAGACCAGGAGGAAGCATCTGGCTCCTGGCTTCGGATTGGCGCAGCGTGCCGGCCGCTGTGGCCATTTGGGGGGTGAACCAATGGAAGGAAGACCTTTCTCTGTCTCTCTCTCTCACTGTCTAACTCTGCCAGTCAAAATAAATAAATGAATAAACAGAAAGAACAAACTGAAGGTTGTGTTATAAGTAAATTCAGGCAACAATCTCAAAGACACTGGGGCAGATGAGAAGAATCACTATGTTTGTATATATGAAATGCATAAAATTTGTATACATTAAATAAAAGCTTTCTAGGTAAAACAAAACAAAACAAAACAAAACAAAGTGAAATGGACTCCTCCTCTCAACTTTGTATTTTCAAATTTCACTTTCTCAAATACAGCAATATAAAAAAAGAAACTCCAAAAGGTTAATAGAAATGGACATAAAAGATTACTTCATTTTGATGCATAAAATGTTAAAATCCATGCATTTGATGGAACATCAGACAACTCATGAAAGTGTGAATTATGGAAAAACTATACAAAGAAACTAAAAAAATACAGGTATATTCTTTTTTTTTTGCTGCCACCTTGGGTTTGAGAAAAGTAAAAAGAAAGAAAATACAGGCAGATGCATGTAATCATATAAAATTATATTTTTGTGTCTGCATAGTCATTTACTATTTACATGCAAAATAATGTGTGTGTGTAGGAGTAACTACTTTTGTAATTGGAGGTTTGTAATCTGAGTACATTTTTTCCTTCTCCTTTTTGCTTATACAAACATGACTCCAACAACCTTCTTTAATATATTTAGCTACTTTTCTGGACTATATCTGTTGAAATAGTGCAAAATTAGGAATCCGAATATTTGTCTGATTTTTTTAAAAAAGAAAATCCACCACCTTTTTTCATATTTGTATAATATTAACCTGTCATAATCAAAGACAGTATTAATATAGGCCATCTCTAAAATTCATCGATGATGTACAAAAGAATCCCATGCAGGAACGAATCCCAAAGGCAGCAGTGAGACTGTGATCATGAGTAAGGTACGAGATTGCTGGATATAGCGGATATAGCGTGGCACAATGCATATGGAGTATGAAAGGACAGGAGGATGGAGGAAGGGAATGGATTTGGAGAAAATGAAGTCTTTTCATTTGTACATTAAAAATTGCACCAGATTGGTGTTATGGCGTACTGGTTTAAGACGCCTCCTGCTATGCCTGTATCCCATATGTGCAGTATTTCAAGTCAGCTGCTATACTTTTCATCAAGCTCCTTGCTAATGTGCCTGGGAAAGCAGCAGAGGATGGGAGATTGGCAGAAGCTCCTGGCTCGAGGCTTCGGCCTGGACCTGCCCCAGCTATTGCAGCCATATGGGGAGTGAAACAATGGATGGAAGATCTGTCTCTGTGTTTCCCTCTCTCACTCTATAGCCCATACTTTCAAGTAAAATACAAATATTTAAAAAAATTTACACCAAAACAAGCATTTCAATTTAGCTTTCCACAAACTTATTTAATGTATCCTATTTCACTAATTCATGTATATTCAAAAGTGTTTTAATGTAATTATATAATGACAACAAAGTATGATACTAAAAATAGACAAAATATGACAATATCAAAAATAAATGTTTAAAATATTAATATTTACAATAAACATTTAAATATGTAAATATCAATTGCACAGGTTTGACCAGGGAAAAAAGGCAAATTATTAAAATGAGATAGATTTCCTTGAGAATAAGATGTTAGTGGAGGCATCATGGATTTGCATGGAGCCTAGAAAGGTGCAGGATTTGCATACATGCATTTATTTGGAATTAGCCCTGAGATGCAATAGAAAACAACTAAAATATCTATTGGAATATTTTTAGACAGTAGCTAAAACATTTGGGTAATGAAATAGGAAACCTTACCTAGACTTTGATCTGAGAGCTTTCGATTTGGAACTCTGTTCTCTGGAATACATCAGAGTACAGTTGTCACAGAAAAATCTATAGATTCCAGCATTAGAGAATCATCTATAGCAACATTTGATATAGAGGTTAGCAATTGATTTAAACAGGATACAATTAGGGTGGAAGAAGGCCTACAGGAAAACAAGAGAAAAGGCTCAAGGCTGCATTTGAAGGACATGAAAGTAGAAGAAAGCTATTGAAGCAATTAGAAGGAAGAATCAGAAGAAATGATAACTGCTTGAGGAAACAGCATGCTTACTATGATTTGGACATCACACAATGTGTACATGTACAGGAATACCACATATATATGCGATATATAGATGTATATACATACATACATGTACAGTCCTATCATCAATTTAAAAATAATATGATACAGAGAAGGAGGCAAAAATGGAAACCAAGCACATATGGAAGTTTTTGCTAGACCTGTTAACAATGCCAAAATATAGAAAGGACAAGACTGCAAATACCAGAGATTATAGAGTAGTAGAGATTCTTTGAGAAGATACATGTGAACAAACTTAGAAATACAAAGTGTGAAGCAGAGGAATTCATATATTAGAATGAGAAATACTGAACCTGAACACCTTTCCTTATCCATTCCGTAGGATCCATCAGGAAAGGAAAGAATCCCAAAGGCAGCAGTGAGACTGTGATCATAAGTAGGGTATGAGATATGCTGGATATAGCATGGCATAATGCATACAGAGTATGAAAGGATAACAGGATGAAGGAAGGGAACGGATTTTCAGAAAATTAAGTCTTTTCATTTCTGCAACTCTTAGTAATGTGGAGATTTCTATAAACAACAAAGAGATTGAGTACCAGATGGGGAAGAATTTGTAAATATGAAGCTAGCATACTTCTAGCACACTTAGACATCCAACCTTAAGCATATTCAAATGCTTCAAAGTGACCATAAGAAAAATGTTAATAATTATCACTAGCATCACTGAAGGAAGTTCTAGAATGAGGAGGTAGCACTAATAATAGAGAAGATGTTCATGACTACCCATAAGTAATTCATATACCCCTTCATATTGAAAGAATGATGATTCTTCCAGGTATTTCATGTTTTTGACAGAAAATTTGGGCAAATCAGGAGACTTGAGGTCAGAGCAGATTGCACTAACATTTAGCACACTATACCTAAAATTATTTGAAAGACAAGCAACATTCTGGAATTTTTGCTGAAAATACAAACTTTATGAGAAAGCTATAAGCTAATATAATAATAAAAATAAATATCAATGGTGATAAAGTTGCTGATGAAAATGAATGACCTGGCATCATGGACCCCTAGGAAAAGCTTCAATTGTAGTGATTTAAAATCTCAATCTTTGATTCAACCTATTAAACAATTTATTGAGTTATAATCTTGTGAAACCTTAAGGGTTCATATTCCTGCAAATTAACTGAGGTGTTAATTTTTAATGTATCTAATGCTACTTAGATATTTGAAAAAAGCAGTAGTTTTAGCAATTAAACACATACATGCACACTATAGTAATTAAAACAGCATTGTCGTGGCATAAAAACTGACAGATAGATATATAAAGCAGAGCAGAGGGCCCAGAAACTAATCCATGTACATACAGCCAACTGATTTTCCACAAAGGTGCCAAGAACATACATTAGAGAAAGAATAGTCTTTCCAATAAATGGTGCTGGCAAAACTGAACATACATATGTAGGGAAACGAAATTGGATCACTTCCTTTTACGAAATACAAAATTTAGCTAAGGATGAATCAAGGACTTAAATGTAAGACCTGAAACTATGAAATTACTAGAAGAAAACATATGGGAAAAACTTCAAGACACTGATATAAATAATGATTTTTTGATAGGATTCCCTAAAGCATAGGCAACGAAAGTAAAGGAGAAATTGGATTATATAAAACTCAGAAGATTCTGTACAGCAAAGGAAAAAATTCAAAGAGTTATGACACACCCAACAGAATGGCAGAAAATATCGGCAAGCTAATTATCTGACAAAGGATTAACATACAGAATATACCAGGAATTCAGAAAACCCAACAACAACAAAACAATACAAAGCACACAAGAGAAAAAACAAAATTGGCCAAGAAATATATAAAAAATCCTTAATACCACTAGCCATCAGGGAAATCCAAACCAAAGCCAAATCAAAATTAAAATGCAAATCAAAACACCTTACCCTTGTTAGAATGGCTATATTAAAATAAAAATACAATAAAAAATGCTAGTGAGGATGTGGATAAAGGGGCACTTCAATACACTGTTGGTGGGAAGGTAAATTAGTACAGCCATTATAAAAAATAGAATGGAGATTTCTGGAAAAAAAAACACTATAGACTTGTCATATTTTCAGCAATATTTATCCAAAAGTCACAAACACATTGTGTCAGAGAGACATGCACCACAATGTGTATGGCAGCACTGCTCACAATGGCCAAGATAAGGATAAATTAACGTTCCCATCATCACATGAATGATAAGGAATAAGTGCTATATGAACATAAGGGGATACTATTCATTCATTTTAAAAAGAATGAAATGTTGTCATTTGCAGCAAAATGGATCAAACTGGAGGACATCATGTTAAGTGAAATAAGCTAAGCAGAGAAAGACCAATGGCATCTGATTCCCTTATATGCAGGAGTTTAAAAAAATCTGAATCTGAACACAGAATGGTGATTATTAGAGCTTGGAAAAAATAAGAGATATATAAAAGTAAAGAAGCTGAGTGTGGTTCATTACTTGTGACAAACGCATCATACAATGTGAGGTGTTAATAATAAGGGAAGTTGGATGTAGTTTCAAACATTGTATGTATTCTAGACCTCTGTATGTCTAATATATTTAAACTTGTACCTGCAGGAAAAATGAAATACAGCCTTTCTTGTTTTTGAAATGAAGGGAAAAATAAGAGGAGAAAAATATATTTCCATTTTAACTTTGATATATTTTATGGAAACTCATTTTTGCATATGTGTATAGATGTGTGTATGTGTGTGTGTACATATATACATGTAGCCATACCGAATCCTGCACACCTTCACTTATCCTCTTACATCCCTTACACAGCCATGTCCTGCGTGCACAGAAAAGACTTGGAGCAGTGGAAGTCACATTACATGAGCTGACAGACTCCTCAGTAGGCATCAGGCACAGCAGGAGGATATAATTCTCCACAAAATTAATCTTAAAAATCTTCAAATGATTTCTAATACCACAAAAATTATTTGGGAAAAAGGCTTTCTCCATGGGATCCTCTTTTTAAGTGTTTTATTTAAAAATTCATTATTCAGCATATTAATTAAGTTATATCTTATAATGTTACCTGAAAAAAATGAATACAAGGGCTGTGGCATGGTGGGTTAAGCTGCTACTAGTGACAAAGCATTCCATACTAGAGTGGTGAATGCAGTTCTGACTGCTCTGATTCTGATCCAGCTACCTGCTAAGGTTTGGGGAAGGCAACGGAAGATGGCCCCAGTACCTGAGTCCCTTCCACCCGAGTGGGAGACCAGGATCGAGCTCCTGACTCCTGGCTTTGGCATAGCCTAGACTTGACCGTTGTTGCCATTTGGGGAGTGAACCATCAAATGGAAGATTTCTCTCCTTCTCTCTCCTTCTCTCTCCTCCTCCTCCTCCTCCTCCTCCTCCTCCTCCTCCTTCTTCTTCTTCTTCTTCTTCTCTCTCTCTCTCTCTCTCTCTCTCTCTCTGTTACTCTGCCTTTCAAATAAAAAAAAATCTTCAGGAAATGATTACAAATGCAGGTTCTGAGACACTAAAAGGAAGTAAAAAATCCCAAAATCCATGGTGCTAGGACCTGTGGTATCCACATATTCTTTATCAGGGGCAGGCCTGGCTTAGGTCAATGTCCTATCTATCTCTGTATCCATCCTACCCCTTCTATATGCAATGTATTCCAGATTACACAAGGAATTACCCAAAGGTATAGAACCTGGGAATAAAGTAGTTTGAGCATAATGAAATCAAGAGAAAATCATCATTAATTTATAATTTCTTTTTTTTTGTTTGTTTTTGACAGGCAGAGTGGACAGTGAGAGAGAGAGACAGAGAGAAAGGTCTTCCTTTGCCGTTGGTTCACCCTCCAATGGCTGCTGCGGCCGGCGCATCTCGCTGATCCGAAGCCAGGAGCCAGGTGCTTCTTCTGGTCTCCCATGTGGGTGCAGGGCCCAAGGACTTGGCCCATCCTCCACTGCCTTCCTGGGCCATAGCAGAGAGCTGGCCTGGAAGTGGAGCAACCGGGACAGAATCCGGCGCCCCAACCGGGACTAGAACCCGGTGTGCCAGCGCCGCAAGGTGGAGGATTAGCTTGTTAAGCCACGGTGCCGGCCCATTAATTTATAATTTCCCTAGGCAACTGGTATTTGGATTAAAATTCAGGCATAGATAATCACGAAACCTATTCAACAACAAAGAATTATCAGCAGCTTTGCTTTATACATCAAAATATATATATGTGTGTGTGTGTGTGTGTGTAAATTTAATTTTATTATAATGACCAATTTAAAAATGAGGAAATATGATGAAGTTTCATCTGTTATCTGATAGACAGTGCAGACTAGAATATCAGTTCCTTTGGGTTGAATACTATTCAAAATTTAAATTCTGGCAAAGATAATAGAGGTTTTCACAAATCATCATCTTCACAGAATTAATGATTAGCAACACATTATTCCTTTGTTCATTCTATTTTTGCTGCAATTATATTTGAATTGATAGTTTAAGCTTTGAAAGATTTTATTGTTTGATGAAAGATTTTCAGACTTCCTCAACACTTCATGATGATGAGAGAAATGACAGACTAAACACCTTCATCTATAAAGCCCTATGAGAAGCATATTTATGGAAGTGACATGCCCCTTGCTCTTCTAAATTCAAACTGCTTCCTCTAGAGGAAAGGAAAGTAAAACAGGGAATAGTTATAAGCTCATAATTATTTCTTTTTTACTTTGAAAATTTTTTACCTTGAAAACTCTGTCTTGATCACATTTGTAATTAAGGCAATAAATACTAATTAGACTAAACAGTTACATAAAATCTGGCATTTTCATTAAAATGGTTATGTGCATATATGTATATATATATATATATATATATATATATATATATAATATGTAGCACTGACTATACAAACTGTCTGTGTGTGTGTTTGCATTAGGAAATTGTGTGTGATATCTTGAGTCATTACTATTAGTCATTAGTAAATAAATTTATTTTTTAACTCAACAATCACAGTGCTTTAATGAGAAAACCAATTCACATTGATTATTTTCATTTGATCAACTTCACTTAGTTTCTGTGGTAACAGAAATAGCAAGCACTGGTATTGACTGTAATTGTAACACGGGATATGTAAGAGAAACTAAGCAAATATTCTCTACATCACCCAATCCAATGGTAATTATTTGCTTTATGATCATTATTACTCAAAAACATTATCATCATTATATATTCACATTTCCAAGCTGTAAAACTGGAAGTGCCCACCATCCCTATGGGCTTCTCCTTCACTCTCCTTACAAGTCATCTCTCAGATTCCCAAGTTTGTCTGTTTTAAAATTCATTACCGCTTAAATATCTGACTGTCTTGTCTTTATCAGTCCTCTTATTTTACTTAGCACAAATTCATCAACTTCCTACTCTATTTCTGTCCTGCCTTGTCCCACTCTATCATTGTTTCTTGTATAATGCCAGAACTTTTGATGTGTAACCATCACAACTTTCTAAAATGAATGAACTCTCTAACACACAAATTTTATGTCAATCTGGAGCTCCACATTGCAAATTTCAAGCTATATTTCCTGAAACATCTACATCATATAATCTCCTACAATATTTTTAAATTAGTATTCATTTTGAAGCTTTGACTAACTATACTTCATGATTTCAAAATCTCTTATGGGACTTTAGGATATTCCATGTTTGTATTTTAAGAATTTTACAAGGTATGGTTAATTACATGTGTTAAAATCACTGTTTTAAATGAGGTAAACTCACTTACTAGACCATTCCAATAAACTAAATAATGCAACTACACTAAAATATAACTACTCCCCAGAACCCGTGAATGTCACCTTATACAGTGAAAGGAACACTGCAGATGTCATTAAATTAAAGATCTTATCTCTTCTGAGTATATATGCTCAAAGGAAATGAAGTCACTAGGCAGAAAGATAGCTACGCTGTCATGCTCATTGTGGCTGTACAGGCAGGGATTGCATGGAATATGTTCAGAGAAAAGTGTTGGTAGGTAATTTTGTCACTGACAGTAACTACACCCACTAAGTTGGCTATTGCACCAGGCAATATAATACTTTGAGATCACTACCATACATATCTCCTGTTATTGACACCACATTGTTACACAGAATATGACTGCCACACTAGGTATCCATCAATGTACAAATGGATAAGGAAACTGGCTATATACACAAAAGAACATTATCCAGCCTTTAAAAAGGACGGCATCTTGCCAGTTGTCACAATATGATCTGTACCTAGAGGACAATGCAATAAAGGAAATAAACTAGACATAGAAAAAATATATTTCATGATCTTGCTTTCATGTAGAATTTTTAAAAGGTTAAATACAAAGACTATTCAGAGACTGAAATTAAAAATCGTTTTCAGGGGACCCGCGCTGTGGCTTAACAGGCTAATCCTCCGCCTTGCACCCAGGGTTCTAGTCCCGGTCGGGGCGCCGGATTCTATCCTGGTTGCCTCTCTTCCAGGCTAGCTCTCTGCTATGGCCCGGGAAGGCAGTGGAGGATGGCCCAAGTCCTTGGGCCCTGCACCCACATGGGAGACCAGGAGAAGCACCTGGCTCCTGGCTTCGGATCAGCACAATGCGCCGGCCGCAGTGGCCATTGGAGGGTGAACCAACGGCAAAAAGGAAGACCTTTCTCTCTGTCTCTCTCTCTCACTATCCACTCTGCCTGTCAAAGAAAAAAAAAAAACGGTTTTCAGGATTGGGGTATGGAACAGGGAGACACAAGCTGAAGCAGCAAATATGTACTGTAAATAAGCCCAAAGTGCTATGAGTAATATGAGCACTGTAGTTAATAACAATGTATCATATTCAGGATTTTTGCTAAATAGGAAGATTATAGCTAATTTGGCAATGGGGCAAAATTTAAATTATTATTTGGGATGATAGATTTTTAAATTTGTTTCAACATAGAAAACATTTTACTTTATCAATGTTTATATCATGCTGCGTATGTTAAATACACGGTATATATATATATATATATACATGTATGTATATATGTATACATATACACACACACACACACTTATTTACCTATTTACATGTTATTCAAAAGGCAGAGAAACAGAGAGAAAGATGTCTTCCATCTGCTGATTAAAGGCCCAGATGCCTTCAACAGCCAGGTCTGGGCCATACTGTAGCCAGGTAACCAGAACTCAATCCAGGTCTCCCAGGGAGGTGATAGAGAATCAAGCACTTTAGCTATCATCTGCTGCTTCCCAGTGTGCACATCAGCAGGCAGGCTGGTTGGAAGCAGAGGGATCAGGTTTGAACCACGCACTCCTATATGGGATGCGGCCATCCCAGGTAGAAACTTAACTTCTGCATCAAATGCCTACCTCATACTTTTATTTTAAAAAAATCACTTGGGATGAGAAGGTTATCCTGCATGGGCCCTACAGAGCCATAGCTGTCATCATGCAAATATGGCAGAACAAGACACAGTCAGAAGAGAAGCAGGGCTTACAGTGATGGAGTTACTATTTGTCTTTTTAAAGATTTATTTATTTATTTGAAATGCAGAGCTGCAGAGAGAGAAGGAGAGATACATAGAGGGAGGGAGAGATCTTCCATCTGCTGGTTCACTCCCAAAATGGCCACAACAGCCAGAGCTGGGCCAAGCCACAGGCAGGAGCTTCTTCTGGATCTCCCATGTGATTGCAGGGGCCTAAGGACTTGGGCTATATTCTTTGCTTCCCAGGCCATTAGTAGAGAGTTGTGTCAGAAGCAGAGCAGCTGGGACATGGACTATATGTGATGCCATTATCACAGGTGGTAGCTTAACCCATTACACCAAACATGGGCCCCAGAGTTGCTGGTTTTGAAGACGGAAGAGAATTAAAGGCAAAAAAATTGATGAGTCTCTAGCATATGAACAAAAGAAGAAAATGTTCTCTCCTCAGACCTTCCAGAAGGACCCAGTCTTGTGAAGCTCTTGACTTACCCAAGTGAAACTGAGTTTGATTTGAACTTGTGATCTCCATAACCATGAGAGAACAGATTTGCCTTGTTAGTCTCCTTGCACGTTCTGATTTTTTTTTTTTTTTTGACAGGCAGAGTGGACAGTGAGAGAGAGGCAGAGAGAAAGGTCTTCCTTTTGCCATTGGTTCACCCTCCAATGGCCACTGCAGCTGGCGCATCGTGCTGATCTGATGGCAGGAGCCAGGTGCTTCTCCTGGTCTCCCATGTGGGTGCAGGGCCCAAGCACTTGGGCCATCCTCCACTGCACTCCCTGGCCACAGCAGAGAGCTGGCCTGGAAGAGGGGCAACCGGGACAGAATCCGGTGGCCCGACCGGGACTAGAACTGGGTGTGCCGGCGCCGCAAGGCGGATGATTAGCCTAGTGAGCTGCGGCGCCGGCCGCATGTTCTGATTTGTAACAGCAGCAATAGAAGAGTAACATACCATGCTTCTCTTCCTGGCTTTTCTCATCCAATTCCTGTCATTCTCTTCATTTGCCTTATTCCATATTTCTCCCACTCAGGTTAGCCTCTCCTTGCTTTCCAGCACACACCTTAGATATCGGCTAACTTACCAAACTTCCCAGAACTCTTGTTGTGCAATGGCTGAATGGAACATTGAAAATTAACATCTAGTGTGCGGGGCCAAAACTGTGGCTCAGTAGGTTAATCCTCCACCTGCGGTGCCAGCATCCCATATAGGCGCCAGTTCTAGTCCCAGCTGTTCCTCTTCCAATCCAGCTGTCTGCTGAGGCCTGGGAAAATAGTGGCAGATGGCCCAATGCTTGGGCACCTGCATCCTCATGGGAGACCTGGAGGAAGCTCCTGGCTCCTGGCTTCAGTTCGGTGCAGCTCCAGCTGTTGCGGCCTTTTGGGTAGTGAACCAGAGGATGGAAGACCTTTCTCTCTGTCTTTCCCTTTCATTGTCTGTAACTCTCTCTCTCAAATAAATAAAATCTTAAAAAAAATCTAGTGTACTGGGAAAGCAAATCGAAATTCTACTTTGCCAAAAGTATCCAATTTTAGGACAATATATGGAAACTGATATAAATCTATTCTTGTAAGTTTGGCCTGTGCATAAGTTCACGCACAGATACTTCATGAGGAAAATATAACAATATTTTGTAGCAACTTTGTACAAATAATCACCATTAGTTGATTAGTTATCTCTGGCAGCTGAACTTTCAATTATTTTGTATAAAACTAAATGGAGTCATAGGCCTAAAACCCCATTAATAAGAATATTGAACCGAATTCTTAGGCAAAACACCTTTTTATGATAAGTTGTTTGAAGAGAGTGGATTATATTAGTTTATACATACAGTTTTAAAATAAGTAATGGGCAATATGGCAATCTTCTTTATAGATACCCTATAATTTTTGTTGATATGGCACATGATTCAGTATAAAATCAATATTATATATTCCACCAAATCATACACATTACAAAGATCTTGGTCATAAAAATAGAATCCCGTTTGATAGTATTGATATTGAGTTTAAAAGATAAGTGATAATAGCAAATACTAATTCCTTGTGGAAAGTAGCTGGGAATAGTCACATGAATAAAACACTAGGGTTCATAATTAGATAAGGGAAAGGGTGTATTAAGCAGAAAAACTAGAATTTACTGCTTTTGCTCATTATTTTGTGGGAAGCTACTACCTGTGCATATGTATACACCCTTGTACATGTGTGATCTGTCTGTGAGTTGATGGTGACGAAGGCCTAGATCATCATATACTACCAGTAATGTCATACTCAAGATTAAAGGTATTCTTTAACGGGAAAGCAGTAGCCACTGAACAACTACCACGCACCTCTACTTGAAGCAGCTCGGGGGTGCATTTCCTATTTTAATTTTTATAATAACTGTGAAATAGATTGTCCAAGGTCACATAAGTACAGAGGAGCAGGGATATGACACCATGTGGTCCAATATTTTGAGTTTATAATATTTACAATTCATAGTTTACGTAACTATCATCTGCCAGTCTCCAATTCAACTTCTATCACATTTTTCAGGTGTTACGAAAGGAAGTCCTTTGGTAAGAACTGCAAATATCAGCCCATTTTTCATATCCCCATGTAAATAAGGAGTTGTTTAAATTGTAGCTCTGCCATAAGTTTCACAGCTATGTATACTATTTTCCATATATATTCTTTGCTGAAACTGTTGAATTTCTAAATTATAAGATACAATGTATGTGTTTGGGTTGACTGTGATAGAGCAATAGAAAATCAAATTTATGTAGGGACTGAGCCCAAAAATTCGGGTATGGTGAACTCAGTAAGTCAAGCATATTTTTGTCAGCTTCATATGTTGCATGTTCCATCAATAATAATTCCATATTAGTCACATTAACTAAACTGATGCCTAATGTTTTATAAAGTAATATATTTATATATAAAGAAAAAGCAGAACTTATATGGTATTCAAGAGAAATAATTTTAATTGAATCCATTAAATAATTTTCAATCAGTATTTACGTAAATTGCTATCTTACAAAAGTAGATTAACTGAAGCAGTACGTGTGAGCATGCGGCAGGAGTATCCATAATATTAATAATCTTCACTATGTCATCAGTAGCTGTATTGAGTACATGGCCCTCAGAGGATCGGCATTTGCCTTCCTTCCTCTGGTTCTCCGAGGGGACATCACTTTCACCAATTGGAAATATAAGTTTTAGAGGATCACAGAGAAAGTGCTTTTGTTTTTACTGGTAGATCCTAGTCATGATCATTCATTTTGCAAAATGGAGACATACTAATGGAATCTTAGCATGATTAGGAAATGATCCTAAATTTAAATTCAAAGACAGGTTTCATGGGAATTAAACAAAACTCTGAAATATCCTTAGTTCGGTGTGAAGCTTTAAGTATTTAACTTTGCCTTCTAATATATTTGTTTGTATGTAACCTAACTACACATATAAAGAATAAAAAATTCAACAATTCTCTATATGGAGACTATTCTCATTATTTGCATAAATAATGAATGTGCAACTGCTGAGAACCATTGTTCCTAGCAGAAGTACAAGGTTACATTCCTGCAAGCTTCAAGTTAAATTTTTATCAACCAATGTGCAACTTTGTTTAATACGCTTCTCTTTTAAGACATCTTATACAATATATGCTGTCAGTTCATTAACATATAACCCGTGACCAACAGTCCTATAACTGCACTGATTTTCTGTGGCTGCAAAAATAAAATGGGAAAAATTGAGTGGCTTCAACAACAGACATTTATTTTCTTATAATTCTGAAGGCTAGAAATTCATAATTGAGATGCTCTCTAATCTAGTTACTGGTGAAGGCTGACTTATAGACAACTATTTTTGCCCTGTTTGTATGTGTGTGACCTGAGAGAGGCAAGAGATGGAGGGACCAGAGAGAGACAGGGAAGGGAACAGAGAGACAGAGAACAAGAGAATGCAAGCACACACTCTGGGATATCTTCCTCTTCTTATAAAGACTTCAGTTCTGTCAGATTAGGGACCAAACCTTATGCTATCCTTTAACCTGAGTTACCTCCCCAAAGACCTGTTCTCCAATACAGTGGCATTTGTGGTTAAGGATCCAACATATGAATGGGGTGGGGTAGGATTCAGCCTCTAAAATAACTCACATCTGAAGGAAGCTGATCTTGTTCATGGCATCAGGGGTACCTATTGGGTACTTCAACACTAACATTAGTTGAAATCGTGCTTTATAATCCCCCCAGCTTTTGAAAAGCAGGGAAAAGAATAAAGAATTATTTCTTGCATTTCCTTAGGAATAGAAAACCTATTCCTAGTGGGTCAACTTCTGTCAAGATTTTAAGTACTTTTGGTGAAAAGGAAAAATAGAACCTTTAACCTCCAGGAATCCGTGGCTGATCCCTCTGGAAGTATTGTTTCATTGCTTTCTGTGCTCAGTGAACATAGCCATTGACTGCATCCGGAGTTGCAGCTTGAGATGCTTTTTGGTGAGAGAAATTCTGAGTCTTAGCTCAACAAGAGAGGATTCTACTAAAAGAAAAATAATAACTATAACTCAGTGGCCAAATCAAAGGTTCAGAAAGGGAAGTAATTTCTCCTTCTACCTGGTGACAATCAGACTGAAGAAAACATTAGCTCCACAAAGGAGTCAGAAACAAGAGAGCCAGGGGCTGACTTTGTGTCACAATGAGTTACATGGCCACTTGTGCCTATGGCAGCACATGCCAGGGTGCTGGATCAAGTCTTGGCCACTTTGCTTCTGACCCAGCTTCCTGGTAAAGTGCTTGGAAAGACAACGGAAGATGGTACAAGTGCCTGAGACCTTGGGACCCAACCACCTAGATGCAACCTGGCTCCTGGCTTCAGCCTGGTCCAGCTCTAGTTGTTGGTGACATTTTGTGAGTGAACCCATAGATTTAAGATTCATTCTCTCTCTCTCTCTCTCTCTCTCTCTCTCTCTCTCTCTCTCTGTCAACTCTTGAATCAAAGTGGAGCATATCAAGTGAAGAATAGAAGTCAGAAAATGCTATCAACTTTTAAGACTGTGGGGGGCAGCTCTGTGGCATAGCAGGTAAAGCCATCATCTGCAGTGCAGGCAAAACATATGGGCACCGGTTTGAGTCCTTGCAGCTCCACTTCTGGTCCAGCTCCCTGCTAATGCACCAGTGAAAGCAGTAGAACATGACATAAGTGCCTGGGCCCCTGCACCCACATGGGAGACCCAGAAGAAGTCCTGGCTCTTGCTTTGAGATCAGCCCAGCTCTGACTGTTGTGGACCTTTGAGAAGTGAAACAGTAGATGGAAGATTTATCTTTCTGTCTCTTCCTCTCCCTCTGTAACTCTGCATTTTAAATAAATAAATACTTAAAAAAAAAAAAAGACTGTGCCAGAGCCATGGCTTAACAGGCTAATCCTCCGCCTTATGGCGCCGGCACACCAGGTTCTAGTCCCTGTTGGGGTGCCAGATTCTATCCCGGTTGCCCCTCTTCCAGGCCAGCTCTCTGCTATGGCCCGGGAAGGCAGTGGAGGATGGCCCAAGTCCTTGGGCCCTGCACCCACATGGGAGACCAGGAGAAGCACCTGGCTCCTGGCTTCAGATCAGTGAGATGTGCCGGCTGCAGCGGCCATTGGGGGGTGAACCAATGGCAAAAAGGAAGACCTTTCTCTCTGTCTCTCTCTCTCTCACACTATCCACTCTGCCTGTCAAAAAGAAAAAAAAAAAAAAAAAGACTGCGAGCAAAATGTCTAAGAGTTGCCAGGAGGGATTCTATCACTAGGTGGTAAGTACATATCTTGTTTTCACTGTGACAAACTTTGATGTTTAGGTTTGCATGACAATTTGATTTTAATGTTATTGCAATCAAATCTTAGTGAGTGTAAGGAGAATCACCTTCAAATAACCAAAATACATAAGTTTTAAGCATAAAAGTGAATTTAAATCGATTAATTTACATAATAAAATATACTGAAAAGGCTGACATTGTGACACAGGAGGTGAAGTTGCCACCTGTGATGCTAGCAATCCATATCAGAGTGCCACTTTGAATCTGGCTGTTCAGTCCTGCTTCCTGCTAACGTGCCTGGGAAGGAACTGGTGATGGCCCATGTGGAAGTCTTGGATGTATTTCCTGGCTCGGCTTTGGCCTTACCTGGCTCTGGCTGTTGTATGTGTTTGGGATCTGTGTGTGTGTGTATGTGTGTGTGTCCCTCTTTTTCTATCACTCTTTCAAATAAATAAATAAATAAATATTTTTTTTCCAAAAAAATGTACTGACTGGGGTGGCACTGTTGTGTGGCAGTTAAAGCTGCCGCCTGCAGTGCCAGCATCCCATATGGGCGCCGGTTCAAGTCCCGGCTGCTCTACTTCCAATCCAGCTCCCTGCTATGGCCTGGGAAAGCAGTAGAAGATGGCCCAACCTGTTGGGCTCCTGCACCCATGTGGGACACCTGGAAGAAGCTCCTGGCTCCTGGCTTTGGATAGGTGCAGCTCTGGCCGTTGTGACCAACTAGGGAGTGAATGAGCGGAAAGAAGACCTTTCTCTGTCTCCTTCTCTCTCTGCCTCTCTTCTCTCTGTGTAACTCTTTCAAATAAATAAATAAATAAATCTTTAAATGTTCTTATTTGGTCAGTATATATATATATATATATATATATATATAAATATAAAATCAATATATAAGAACATCTACCAATAACAACAACAACAACAAAAACTACATGGAAGGCTGGTGCCACAGCTGAGTAGGCTAATCCTCTGCCTGCGGCGCCGGCACACCGGGTTCTAGTCCCAGTTGGGGCGCCAGTTATGTCCCGGTTGCTCCTCTTCCAGTCCAGCCCTCTGCTGTGGCCCGGGAGGGCAGTTGAGGATGGCCCAGGTGCTTGGTCCTGCACCCAAACGGGAAACCAGGAGGAAGCACCTGGCTCCTGGCTTTGGATAGGTACAGCATGCCGGCCGGGGCAGCCATTTGGAGGGTGAACCCATGGAAGGAAGACCTTTCTGTCTCTGTCTAACTCTGCCTGTCCAAAAAAAAAAAAAGAAAAAGAAACTACTGGAAATCCAGTAAGAATACACTGAACCCAAAGAAAAGGGCTAAGAGGACGGCCGGAATCCCAATCTGTTTGCTTACAATGGAAGAATGCTAGTTAAGTGAAGTGGCTGGGCAAACTCTTTGATTATGCTTCTATTTTTTAGTTGATTTTGAATGGGTTGGGGATTGAACTCTGCAAACACAGCTAAAACTGCATTTGGCTGGAAGACATTTAGGGGTTTCAACACCAGTAAAAGAAGTAGAAGCAATGATCCCTCTAATGGAGATGGCAAACAGTGATGTGATCCCAACAAAGAACTGCCCAATCCTATCAAGAGAGCTTGTACTAATACTGTATGTCAATTATCTTGCCCAGGCTAAAATGGCCAGGCATTTACACCTTGGCCTTTCTCCCTCAACCCAATGCAAGCTGCCAAGGAAGAGAGCGGCTCTAAAGGGCATGACTCCACTCTTAAGGTGAACTACAATTGTGAAGAGTACCAGGACACTCTGCAGTACCACAGCCTGAGCACCACAGCCTTCATTGCCTGACAATTTGATCGCATTAAAATTGATGATTTATTTTTTCTTTTTAATATTACCATAATCTACAAAAAAGTGACCACGTACCAGTAAAGATTTTTCCCCAGAACTGCATCCTATTTGAAATAGAGTCTTCCCTCACTGTCCATGGAGTTTTAGTTCCAGGGCACCTGAGAATACCAAAATCTGCAGATGCTCAAGTCTCTTATGAAAAATGTCACTGTATTTCCATGTAAATGATATGCATCCTCCCATAGAGGATGCGTCATCTCTGGATCACTTATATTACCTGTAAACACTATATAAATAGTTATTGTATTACAGTATTTAGGGAACAACTATGACAACAAAACAGTCTTCCCACGTCAGGATAAAGGTAATTGGTTTCCAAATATTTTTGATCTGCAGCTGGTTGGATCCATTGGTGCAGAGCCTGTGAGTGTGAGGAATCCTGTAGTCTCATTAGAACTCCATGGTATATAAGCAATAGATTAGGAAATTAGATATAAGGAAGTAGTAAACAGATGAGGGTTTCATTTCTCTCTGGGAAGAATCTCAATAAAATACATATACAGATGAAAGCATGACAAATGATTCCACACATATTTGGAATCTAATTTTACAATGCCATTTTAAAATGTTATTTTTGGTGTAAATATTATTTACCCATTAAAATTGATGATAGAAAATTTTGAAAGTTTGAAGAAAATATCCTTTTCATTTTATATCTTGTCTTTTGTAAACAGCTATCAAAGCAATGTGTTACCCAAAACTTTTAAAAGTATCCAGATTCCTAAGCAAACTGTCCAGCCCGGGCAAGATCCATCTCAATAAGCTGTTCCGCTCATTTCAGTTTGGGATTTTATTCATGCTAAACACATGCACAATAATATATTCTTAAGAATTTTCACTGATTTGTAGGTAAATTTACCTATCTGAATGCTGTTAGTCATCATAATGCTGCTCATTTTCTTTCTTAACATGGTACTGAAATGCTCTGGAGATGATATATCTTTAGAATGATTGTACTCACAGAAATATGCATTCAGCCAGGATGGAAAATGTGTTAGCAAAATGAAATTGTCTATCATAAAACCCATGTTTATATATTGTAAGTCAGTATTTTTAAGATGGTTCAATTTGGGCATCTGCAAAATATGAGTGAAAATATTAGATTTATATAATGCTACTGTTGCTAGAATGTGACTGTTAACAGGGCATGTTCGGTGCCAGGTTTTACGTGCCTGGGTCTGCACTGCTCATTGGTGGGTGACTGTTTCTCGGCTCAGACCGAAGATCACGTGGAAGAAACCTCTGGTATTTTCTGCTCAGTTATCACCCAAATACTCAGAATTTTGTGGGAAAGCTGTACTTCTGACATTCTTAGGATCTCTCACCTACTTTGCAATCATATCCAATTAGCAAAGGTGGCATTTTACTCTGCACTGTCTTCCTGTCCACTTGCATTTACTGTAGCAATGAGGAAATAAGAGCGTGCTTAAGTGCTGGCTCAATTTTTTAAGCCAAACCTTGTACACAAAATATTTGAATGTAAGTATGTTTTACTTGAACATCCTAGCACAGCACTTTATTGTAATAATAATGTACAATACTTATTGAGATGGTATTTATTAAAATTGCCTAGTTGTGCTGATAAGTTGCAGAAAAGCATTATTTTGCTCACTATTCTTGGGCTCCCTTAGAAACACTAACCGTGGGGCTGGATTTAGTCTAGCAGTTAAAATGCTGGTCAAGGCACATGTGTCCCATGGAGCTGGGGTTGCTGAACAATGGGTTAAAAGTGATGCTTGTGATTTTGGCATCCCATGTGAGATGCTGGTTCAAATACTGGCAACTCTACTTCTGATCCAGCTCCATGAAAAACAGATACCTGCATTCAATATCAGAGCACCTGGGTTTGAGCTGCAGTTCTGGCTCTTGATTCCAATTTCCTTTAATGTAGACCCTGGGAGGGAGCAGGTGATATCTCAAATAACTGGACTCTTGTAACCCATGTGGGAGACCTGGAGAGTTCCAGCCTTTGAGCTTTGACCTGGACCAAGCCTTGCCATTGCTGGTATTTGGGGAGTGAACCAGAGATTGAGAGCTCTCTGCTTGTCTCACTGTCTCTGTGTTTCTATGTCTTTCTGCCTCTTAAATATTAACAACAATAACAACACCAAACATCAACCAGTCTTAATTTAAATTGACAAAGATCTGAGATATAAGGCATAAGCAATTTGGCAAATATCCTAGAGATACCAAGCGTCAGAGTACTTCACCCCACAGCTGAGCAGCTACACCATTCCATCAAGCCACTGCATGAACAACATGTTGTTCATGTGAACATATTTTGGACTTCCTGTCTGAAAACATGCAGAAAACAGTTTTCTGTGTGAACCACCTATTTTTGTATTGAAAAATAAGGCCAGAAAACGTTGTGTCCCTTGGTTCCTAATGCATTTAAAATAAAGTAGCTTCCATTTTCCTATTTGTTCTTGAGCTCAGGCCAGCCACGAGAAGAGATGCATTGGATGGATTTTTCGAATTTTGTTTACATTAAGTAACCTTTAAAATTTTCAGTTTAAATTGTAACCATGTAGCTTGATTTTGAAAAATTCCCAGTGACAAAAAATGACCCTGGCACCCACCAACCCCTGTACTTCTGTGAACAGTGAGAGTGATTAAATCTAGACACCCGTCAGGTCCAGCCCCCTCTGCTAGGGGTTTCCCTGGGACCGCAGTATTTCTGAGACCCAGAGGTTTGTGCACTCTAACTTCCTATTGGCTGCTACTGAGGACAGATGCTGCTTGTTGCTATCCAGGGGAAATGTGGACAGTAAAGCACAAAAGAAAACAAGGCCGGGCTTTTTAAAACAGAAATAGAGTGGCATTCGACCCATATTTTTGGGGGGAAAATTAACCCCAACTTTAAGAGCCGGGCCAGTTCTGTCCCTGCAGTGCCCACTATTTGGATAAACTCACTAATTAATACTTCTATGAGGAAGTTTATCTGATGTAATATCCTTCTCTTAAAAATGTACTGGCTTTGGAATGGATACCTTAACTGAGACAGAGAAAGGGACATTTAGTTCTGATTGTGAAGTAGTAATATATAAAACCTGATAAAACTGCAGAATGGAAATACAGAAGCAGGGGCAGATACCTGTCAAGTGGAGAAGAATGAATAATTTTGGGTCACGAAGAACTACCCCAGGCCAGGTCATAAGTACTTTGGATGCCCAGTTGGGTCTGTTTGCAGGCATTTTGCAAGATGGTTTTGAGTCTTGATAATGATTCTCTTTTCTGCCTGTTTGTGGAGGTGTGATTTCTGTTATGTGCAACCAACGAAACAGAATGGGGACAGCTATGTGCTTAGCTGCAAGACCTTGAGGAAGGCCCTTAACCTCTAACCCTCAACTAGCTCTTCATCCTCACCGTCTTCACTGTGGGGAGAAGTAAGCAATGATTTATATATATAGAACATGTTCAAAGGTAAGACTCAGATGGTGCTTTCTATGACCTTTAATAAAAATGGGCAAACAAACTAGCAAAAAGCACCCCTGCTCACCTTTACTGTGGTCCTACATTACACTGAAGCCAGATAGTTCTCTGGTCTGCTGTGGAACTTCACACAGCTACCAAGAAAGACAGTGATTGGATAAAATACGTTTATTTTTTGTTGCCATTTAATGCCCATTTTTTAAAACTCACTAAGAATGCCAATTACTTACAATTTATTGTAAATTTTTTGAAAAACTTTTCTTATTTGCATGTGAATTTGATATTTAAATTAGGGAACACCAAATCTCTACTAAACTTTCTAAATTTTAAAAGAGAACTGTGTTTTCCAATATGTTATAAATTTTAGCATTCGTTCATTGTGTGGAGTTGTTACTTTTAGGGGAAAGAAGATGATTTATTATTAATTGATTATAATCTATCATGTCTAGTGCTTTGAAATGTATTGTAACAATGGGGCCAGAGTTGAGAATATAACTTTAATGATTCTACAAAGAATTGCCTTTTAAAATGTATAATTAATTATAATTACATTCCTTTGTGTCAATAGGTTTTGTTTTTCTCAAGCGATCAAGAAGTTAATATATAAAAATAAAAGAGATGGGTTAAAATTATGATAGATCTCATTTCTGAGATACACGTAGTGGCTGGAACTTGCTAACATTCAAAACTGTACATTAGCTGTAGCAACAATAGTGCCCTGTGTTTCTAAATCTGTTAGTCACTCAAATCTTGGTTAGTAGAAAGAATGGAACTGAATAAACTAAGATATGTGGTCCATGATGATATCTATACTTTACTTTTTACAATTATTATTTATTTTCCTCCCTTCCTCCCTTCCTTCCTCCCTCCCTCCCTTCCTCCTCCCTCCCTTCCTTCCTTCCTCTTTCCTCCTTCCTTCTTTCCTCTCCCTCTCTCTCTCTCTCTCTCTCCCTCCCTCCCTCCCTCTCTCTCTCTCCCTCTCTCCCTCTCTCCCTCTCTCCCTCTCTTTCTTGAGAAAGCTTCTATCTGCTGCTCCCATCTCTGCAAATGTCTCCAAAGTCAGTGCTGGGCTGGCAGATGCCTGTGCGGGAAATTCCACCCAGATCTCCGACACAAGTGACAGAAGCCCAACCACTTGAGCCACAAACTGCTATCTCCCAGGTTGCAATGTTCGGAAGTTTGTTAAGAAGTAGAATAGCCAGGACTTGAAGCAGGGACTCCAATACATGAGGAGGGTATCCCAAGAAGCAACTTAAACCACTGCACCAAATGCCTACTCCCAGCACCTTTTTAAACCATGTGTTTATTTACTTGAAAGTCAGAGTTACACAGAGAGATAAGGAGAGGCAGAGAGGGAGAGAGAGACAGAGAGAGGAGAGAGAGGTCTTCCATTGGCTGGTTCTCCCCCAAGATGGCTGCAATGGGTGGACCTGCTTGGATCCGAAGGCAAGAGCCAGGAGCTTCCTCCAGGTCTCCATGTGGGTACAGGGTCCCAAGGCCCTTCTACTGCTTTCCTGAGCCATAGCAGAGGGCTGGATTGGAAGTAGAACGGCCAGGATTCAAACCAGTGCCCATAAAGGATGTGGGCACTGCAGGCAGCAGCTTTACCCACTATGCCACAGCACCAGCCCCAGCACCTACATTTTTAAAGTAGAAAGTTACCCTGAGCTTCTTTCCCCTTGCACAGAGATGCATCTTCGTTGAGTGTACAATCACTCAGGGAACAATGAGACCTATGTGACTGTGGCATCTAAATAGTGTCATCATTGGCATTGATCACCAAAGATACAATGCATTTTTTACTATAGTTTTAGCAAAAAGGTACAAGAATAAATATTTGCTGTGAAGGAGTATTGAGTTCATTATTTCAACCCTGATGACATCTTGCCCAGTGAATCAAATTATGTGATTTAAATTATTTCAGATTTTAATAATTAATTTAGATAGCAACCAATTCATTATGTGTGTTTCTCTGGAACTGAACATGTTATCATCAGCTGTACGTTTGAATTCTGGGCCAAAAAGTTTTGTGCTGAATCAGATCATGAATCAGAATGCCCCCACTAGTTTACCAGGTTTATGGCAATGAATGATGTTTGGAAGAATTTATGAAGGCCAAATCCCCACTAACTACACAGTTATTGCCGCTTCCAAAGAAATAAATCCTAGCTACCTAAGACCAGAAGTATAAAGTTCTAGACACTTTAGGATTCATAACTGACAGGCACAGTTCCAGGGTCTTAATCACGGAGGAATGTTTTCTGGGTGTAAAATGTAAAAACAAGCTGGAGAAGGAAGATGAATAGAGCCCCTGACGTTGTCAAGCTAAATATCACTCTGACTGCACAGGGACTTCCCAGAGAATGGAATTGTACTTTCTCCTATTTGAATTAACAATGGGATTTGGGATTCTCACTTACTACCCTTTTTTATTTAGACACTTACAAATCCATTTTCCTTAACTTACAGTTGATAAGTTAGGTACCATTAAGTCCTGTAAATTGTATGAAAATATCTGATGCTTGCATGCCCGCCACACATATACATACACAGTGTTAATGAAGTCAATCATCTATACTCAGCAGAAAGATAGTGCTCCTCCTCTTATCAAGTCAGTTCAAGTAAATTTAGTGAACCATATGTAGTCATGAGATTCCCGGTACAAGTTTTGTGGATATTTTGAGTGCACAGTAATCTAGAAAAAGGTTTTGCTAAACAAGTAGAGTTTACAGCTTCAAACTTCTAAACAGCATGATTTTCTCAGTTGAATTAACACATGCTATGGGTGATATGATTTTTATGTAAATTTGCATAATAAGTCACTTTAACTTTATCTGGCCACATGGTGGAATCTTTAAAAGAGTTTATTCATCTTTCTTGAGTTCTGAATATCATATAGTTTAAATCCAGAATATTGGTAGAGTCACTCATAATATGCAGCAATAATCTTGGTCATGATTAAGTGGAAAATGTTCGGAATTTGTTTTTGAAATATTTTAAACTTAATTCAAATAGAAAATATGTGTAAGTGCAGTGAAATGCCTGTCACCATTCCAGTATAGTTCAGCTATTCAGACCCTCTTCCCACTGATACCAGGTTCTGGTGTATTATTACAGATTTCTGTAAATAATCCTTGTGTATGTTAGCTATACAGAGATGATCATTTATATTTCAATGATAACATTGTATACAAATGATAATGTAGTATACATATGCTCACTGATCTAAAACCTGTTTTTTTTTTAATTTAGTGTTGGTTTTATTTAGGAGATTATCCTCTATCAAAACACTTGAGCTGGACAAATTTTAAATGGCAACTGGCACTGTATGTAACAAATATCCTAATATTTACTAACATCAATCAGTATTTACATTTAGAACACTAAAAATGTTTTCTCAAGTACTGAGAACATTGCAACTGATAGGCTCATTTCACGAATGTGCAAATATTTCTAACTGCACTCACAGAAAATGACCTATTTTTGTTAAAAATTACCTATTTTACACCCAATAGTTTGATTCCAATTATGTGTCAATTATTCAGCTTTTAGGGGGCACCAAGTTTTTAATAATCTTTCCAGTAGTATTATCAAATTGCTTGGCACCTCTTAATCCAAATATAAATTGCTTCAAATAATATCTCAGTTTTCTTTACCATTGCTTCCGTAAATGACAGAAACATGCAGTTAAAGGAGCCACCCTGACATTAGTACCAGCTGCAGAGACTCCTGTACACTCCCAGCAACCAGCAGGGAGAATTCACGACTGTGAAATGACTAGGTCTGTGGCTGGGTAGTGTGCATACATGTGATTCAGGGATTTTACCAGAGGGAAAAACCTGCATTCCCCAATGCCTTTGAGTCTGGCTGTGAGAACTGACAGTGGGCTGGGCACCCACATATGGCTGTGAGGTGCCCCAGCCTCTCAACATACTGTAGGCTCTGGGGCTCCAACAGCCTGGGTGGAGCAACCACAGGCCACAGACTCTGTGGACAGGAAAGGCTAGTGCAGCAGAGTGGATTCTCAGCACCCCATGACTGTGGGAGCCCTGTGTGCTGATACTGTGGGGATTCTGTGACTGCATAACACATAGGGTGTAGCTGGGGTTTTGGCCAATCACTGTGTGTGGTTCCACAGGCTCAGAGATCCCCGATTGCCTGGGGTGGGTCACTGCAGTGGGATATTGCTTACACTAAGGAATGCACAGATCTTTTGTGCAGTTCATGTAGAAGCATGGATAAGAACAACACACACTGGGGGCTAATACCTGGGCATTGATTTACCCTGGAGGAGAGGATGTGAGGGTCTGATCACACCAAAAAAAGGTGAACATACCTCCCTTTTGTTAACAAGAGATCCACTATGCCCAACTTTTGTGTTACCATAGATAATTGCCTCAACCTGGAGCACTGAGGGAGCTCCGTGGCCACACCCAGCACACACCCCAGGGGATTCACCGAACGAGCAGACACTCCACTAAGTCAGAGAGGCATAAAACAAAGATGAAGTCCATCAGGGGAAAAAACCAACAAGTATCCCAACAAATGTCTAAAAATAAACACAAAAATTCAAGAAACAAGAATAAGAAATACAACATGACCTCCTCTCCCCACCAAATGACACAATACATCAATATTAGAATGTGAAGAAGAGTCTGATGAATGCCTGAAACAAAATTCAAAAGAATAATCACAGGATTACTCAAATGCAATTAGAAGCAAATCCATGAATTAAAGAAATCCACATATGATATGAATGAAAAAAATTTCTAATGAATTGAGATTTTAAAGAGAAATCAAAATGAAATATTAAAAATGAAAAATTCAATAGGTCAAATGAAAAATGTGGTTGAAAGTCATAACAACGTACTTGCTAAGGCAGAACAAAGAATACCCGAGCTAGAAGACAAACCTTTTGAAATTTTCAGTCAGACCAGAAAACTTAAAAATAGTGTTGGATCAAGTAATGCAACATATGAGTCTTAGCATTTCCTTTAAGTATGTAAAGAAAGGATGAATTAGAAGACTTTTTTAGTGAAATAATAACAGGAAACTTCCCTAATTTGGAGAAAGAAAAGGATATCCAAGTACAGAAAGCACATCGAACTCATAATAGACATGACCAGAAAAGATGTTCACCATGACACAGTGTAGTCAATCTTTCAAGAGTAAAACATAAAGAAAGATTCCTAAATGTACACAGGAGAAATGCCATATTACTTTCAGAGGACCTCCATCAGCTGACTTCTCATCAGAAACTCTGCAGGCTAGGAGAGAATGGGGAGACATAGATTAAGTTTAAAAAAAAAAAAAAAGAAACTCTCAATCCAGAATACTATACCCAGCAAAGCATTTATTTTCAGAATGAAGGTAAAATAAAAACTTCCATAAAAAACAGAAATCCAAAGAATTTTTCACCATTCAGCCAGCCTTACAAAAATGCATCAAGATGTGCAATACAAAACCACAGATAGTCTTCATTATGAAATAATGTGAAGGCAGAAAATCTCCCAGTAAAAGTAAAAAGGAAATTCAAAGTAAATAATAGGAATATTTAAGAAAAATGGCAAAGCCAAATTATTACTTATCAATAGTAAGTTTGAATGTAAATGGTCTAAACTCTCCAATTAAAAGATACAGGCTGGCTGAATGGATTAAAAAATAAGACCCATCTATATCCTGTCTACAAGAAACACACCTCACCAACAAAGATACACACAGACAGAAAGTAAAAGGATGGAAAAAGATATTCCATGGTAACAGAAAGCAAAAAGAGCAGCTGCAGCCAGCCTAATAGCAGACAAAACAGTCTTTAACACAAAAAGTGTTAAAAGAGATAAAGACAGGCACTATGTAATGATTAAGAGGTCAATTCAACAAGAATATGTGACTATAATAAATGTATATGAACCCAATTACAAGGTGCCTGGCTATTTAAAATGTTAATGGATCTAAAGAGAGACATATATGGCAATACAATAGTATGGGGCACTTCACCACCCTTGTTTCATCAATGGATAGATCAACTAGGCAGAAAATCAAAAAAAGAAACAAAAGAGTTAATCAACATTATGGACTAAGGATCTAACTAATAACAACAGTACCTTTCATCCCACAGTTGCAGAATACATATTATTCTCACCAGTGCATGGAACTTTTACTAGGATAGACTACATGCTAGGCCATAAAGCAAGTTTCAGCAAATTAAAAAAAGAAAAATTGAAATCCTACCACGTATCTCCTCAACCAAAATGGAATGAAGTTGGAAATTAACAACTCAAGAATCTCCAAAACATAGGAAAGCACATGTAGACTGAACAATATGCTCCTGAATGAACACTGGGTCATATAAGAAAGCCAAAGAGAAATTTAAAAAATTTTATAAATGAATGATGACAACAGTACAACATATTGAAACTTATGGGGCACAGCAATAGCAGTATTAAGAGGGAAAGTTACAGCAATTGGTGCCTACATCAAAAAAATTGTAAAGGTATCAAATAAATAAGCTATCAAACTCCAAATTAGTGAGTGGAAAGCAATAATTAAAATTAGAGAAAAATCCAAAAATGGCAAAAAAAGAAATGTAACAACAGACACCACTGATACAGAGAGAATCATTAGGAATTACTACAAAGAGAGCTGTATGACAACAAAATGGAAAACCTAGAAGAAATGAAAATATTCCTGGACACATACAATCTGTCAAAATTGAAACATAAAAAAAGTTTAGAAAACGTAAACAGACCAAGAACCATGATGGACATTGAAATTAGTAATAAAGAGTTTCCCAAGAAAGAAAAGCACAGGACAGATGGCTTCACTGCTGAATTCTACCAGACATCTATCAGACAACTAATTCAAATTCTTCTAGCTACTCAAAATGATTAAAAGGGAGAGAATCCTCCCAAACTTCTTCTATTAAGTGAATATCACCTTAATTCCAAAACCAGAAAAAAATACAACAAAGAAAGAGAACTACTTGAGAGAACTATTTAATATAGTCCTGGAAGTTTTAGCAAAAGCCATAAAGCAAGAAAAAGAAATCAATGGAATACAAATTGGAAAAGAGAGAGTCAAACTATCTGTAGTTGCAGATGGCATGATTCTATATATAGGGGAATGAAAAAACTCCACTAAGAGGCTATTAGAACTCATAAAAGAGTTTGGTGATGTTGTAGGATATAAAATTAACATACAAAAATCAATAGCCTTTATATACACAGACAATGCCATTGCTGAGATAGAGATTCTAAGATCAATTCTAAGATCAATCCCATTCACAAGAGCTATAAAACTTAAATAGCTTGGGATAAATCTAACCAATGATGTCAAAGATCTCTATGATAAAACATACAAAATATTAATGAAATAAATAGAATAAATAAATAGAAGAATAAAGGAAAAAAATGGGAAAATCTTCCACATTCATCATGTTCATGGGTTATAAAAATTAATAGCATCAAAATGTCCATACTACCAAAAGCAATTCACAGATTCAATGCAATCCCCATCAAAATGCCAATGACATTCTTCTCAGATGTAGAAAAAAATGATGCTAAAATTCATCTTGAAACACAAGAGACCCTGAATAGCCAAAGCAATCTTACACAACAAAAACAAATCTGGAGGCATCAAAATACCAGATTTCAAGACAAAGTGCAGGCATTTATAATTAAAACAGCTGATACTGGCAAAAAATAGATGTGTGAGCAATGGAATTAAAAAAAAAAAAACCCTGCGGAAATCAATCCATGCATCTACAACTAACTTATCTTTGACAAAGAGATAATCAATCCCTGGAGCAAGGACTATATCTTCAACAAATTGTGCTGGGATAACAATTCTTCACATGTATAAAGATGAAACAAGAACTCTACCTTACACAAAAATCCACTCAGAATGGATAAAAGACCTAAATTTATGATTCAATACCATCAGATTACTAAAGAACATTGGGGAAACCCTACAAGATATTGGCATAAGCAAAAATTTCTTGGAAAAGACCCAAGTAGCACAGGCAATCAAAGTCAAAATGGACAAATGGATTACATCTAGTAGAGAAGCTTCTGCACTTCAAAAAAACACTCAGCAAAATCAAAAGGCAACTGACAGAATGGGAGAAAATATTTACCAACTACGTAACTGATACAGGATTAATGTCCAGAATCTATAAAGAACTCAAGAAATTCAACAAAACAAACAGTGCAATTAAGAGATGGGCTTAAGAGTTGAACAGGTATTTTTCAAAAGAGGAAATTCAAATAGCCAACAGATACATAAAATAAACCTCAGAATCACAAGCCATCAGGGAAATGCATTCAAAACCATAAGGAGGTTTCACCTCACCCCAGATATAATGGTTCTCATACAGAAATCAACAAACAACAAATGCTGGTGAGAATGTGAGGGAAAAAGTATCCTAATCTACTATTAGAGGGATTGTAAAGTGGTGCAGCCACTGTGAAAGACAGTATTGAAATACCTCAGAAATCTGAATGTAGACCTACCATATGACACAGCCATCCCACTCCTGGGAATTTACTCAAAGGAAATGAAAATAGCATATGAAATAGTGAAATGTACCCCCATATTTGTAGCAGCTCAGTTCACAATAGCTAAGATGCAGTATCAACTCAGTTATCCATCAACTGAAGACTTGATAAAGAAACTATGGAATAATACACAGTGATAAAGAAAAAAAAGAAATCCTATCATATGCAGAAAATGGATGCAACTGGAAGCCATTATACTTAGTGAAATTAGTTGGTCCCAAAGACAAATGCCATCCATCTGCAGTAATTAATAGCATACCTAAAATGAAATGTATAGGAGTTAAATGCAAATTTTGAGATTTGCAGCCATTGTTGTGACTGTTGAGAAAAACTGGTTTTTTTCTTCATACTATTCATTGAACTTTTACATAGAGTTAATCTTATGAGTACAAAATTAACTAAAAATAGATCTTTGTAAGAAATAAGAATAGGAATAGAAGAGGTAGGAGAAACAAAGGTGGGAGTGGGCAGGAGGGAGGGGAGGATGGGAAGTATCACTATGATCCTGTATCTCTATGTAGGAATAAACTATTAAAAAAATAAGCAATTATAAAAAGAAACATGTAGTTACTATTTTGTATGCCCTTCTTAAATGGTAGGCAGAATATCTTTTTAATTTTAGTGTGTAATTTCCATATCTTAATTCATACTTTAAATTTCATTTATATATCTTTCAAATCTGTGCATTTTTGGGCCAGTGTTTATAGGTGAATATTTTATATTTATATTCTCCATAGTAAACAAAATATTAAAAATATGAGTGAATATGCTTTATTTATTTTCCAAATTCCATTGGCAGAACACAAATATGAAAATCTAAAGTTTTGATACTTCAAATGTTACTAAATGTTGACAAAGATGTCAGGCAGTATTTGGACATTGTTAATGCTGAGAATCAGTTGAACCATCCTCTTCCACTGTAAGATTGGTCCAGAAAACCTTACAGGTGTTTCCTATTGATTTGTTTTTTAACCAATTATATAAGAAACCCTATCTCAGTGAATTATGTGTTTCTTCTTTTTTTTAAGATTTATTTATTTATTTCAAAGTCAGAGTTTGAGAAAGAAGTAGAGGAGACTCTCTCTCTCTCTCTCTCTCTCACACACACACACACACACTCACACACACACACAAACACAAAGAGAGAGAGAGAGGTGGCAGCTTTTGAGGTATTTATAAAAGACAGCTGTCCCAGGGCGCGTATTACGGCATAGAAGGTAAAGCCCCTGCCTGCCATGCTGGTTGTGCCATTAGGGTGCCAGTGTGAGTCCCTGTTAATCCATTTCCAATTCAGCTCTCAGCTAATGTGCCTGAGAAAGCAGTGCAGAATGGCCCAATTTTTGGGCCCCTGCATCAATGTGGGAGACCTGGAAGAACATCCTGGCTCCTGCCTTCAGAACATTCAAGCTCTGGCCTTGCAGCCATTTGCGGAGTGAACCAGTGGATGGAAGTTCCCTCCCTCTAGTTCTCTGTTATGCTGTCTTTCAAATAAATAAATAAATAAATATTTAAAAACCAAAAAGAGACAATTGTGCCAAATGGAGGGAAGTGAGTTTAGATAACAGAACAAAGAGATGTTGTACATGTAAAAAAATCTGCTCATTAACATACTATCTTCTATAATGATTAGTAAACAGTGTTCAAGGGAGTTTGCAAACCACTATGATGATTTTTTGTTACATATCTGCAGGCATTTAAAGCCTTTTAATTATTCAGAGATTTGAAATTTTCATGTAACACATTATATCTCATTCTAATTCAGAAGAACGTGTGATTTTGGGGGAAAATACTGTCTTACGTAAATGAACATTCACATGAATGGGCCATAGCATAAATATGACCTCTGTTTTAAGAGCCAAATCCAGAGATAGGGACCAATATCTCCCCTCCTCTGAAGCAATCGTCTTAATACTCAGACCAAATGAATTTTATTTAAATACATATGAACTGAGCGCATCTTGGATATGCAGATATAACAATACCAGCTTCTTACTACATTTGTCTGTGCCTCTGTCAAATAAACTAACTCTCTCCCTCCATGGAATTTGCAGTAATTTCGTATCTAACATCAATATTTGTGATTTTACAGGACAACAAATGTGTGATTGCTGGAACATTTCCAAAAGACACAGTGCACGTACATAGTTTAATAGAATAGTGTACAAAGTTGTGAAGAAAATCACACAATGCGAAAATAAAACAGAGGAACTCGAGTCAAGACATGCAGGATTGATGTCAATCATCCCATCAGAGGGCAACAGTGACCAGAGTGACCAGTTGCCATTCTCAAGGGAGATGCAATACTTCCCTTCTTACCAGTGCTTCTGCGAGTGTATGATTGTGTGTATGTGTGTGTGTGTGTGCGTATGTGCGAATGATTGTGGTGACTCCTCCTATGTATCTATCCGGCAAACAACTGAAGCAAAACACTCTCATCACATACCTGAGCCTTTCCAACGAGAAAGACTACATTCAATCCAAGAAGAAAAGGAAGTCATCACCAAAAGTCACAGAAGTTTTGTTTTGTTTTCTTTTGCTTTTTTAAGCACAAGTGCATTTTGGCATGTTGGATAAAGAAGGCCAAAACAGATGGTTCCATTTTTTTTTTCAAAAAGATTTATGCATTTAAATGACAGAGTTGAAAGAGAGAAAGAGAGAGAGAGAGATGATATGAATATATCCCATCTGCTGATTCACTCCCCAAGTAGCCAGGGCTGGGCCAGGCAGAAGTCAGGAGCTAGGAGCTTCATCTGGATCTCCCATGTGGGTGGCAGGTGCCCAAGAACTAGCAGAATCCTGTGCTGCTCTCCCAGGTCCATCAGTAGGGAGCTGGATCAGAAGTGGAACAGCTGGGACTCCCAGTGCCCAAAGGGATGCAGGCACTACAGGCAGTGACTTAACCTGCTGCCCCATAGTGCCTGCCCTTACTCTGTTTTTAATGTGAGGAAATAATGTATTTGAATTATCAACAAATATTTTGAACTTTCATACTCGGTAAATTAAAGAATTGAATATCTATGTTCAGATAGAAATACTTCATTCCAAGAGGATAATACATGAGCAAGCCCATGTCTCCTGGGATTTAAAAACGTTTTCTAAATTAAATTTGTTGGCCGGCACCGCAGCTCAATAGGCTAATCCTCCGCCTGCGGCGCCAGCACCCTGGGTTCTAGTCCCGGTCGGGGTGCTGGATTCTGTCCTGGGTGCTCTTCTTCCAGTCCAGCTCTCTGCTGTGGCCCGGGAGTGCAGTGGAGGATGGCCCAAGTTCTTGAGCCCTACACCTGCATATGAGACCAGGAGAAGCACCTGGCTCCTGGCTTCAGATCAGCACGGTGCGCCGGCCGCAGTGCACCGACCGCAGCGGCCATTGGGGGGTGAACCAACAATAAAGGAAGACCTTTCTCTCTCTCTCTCTCTCACTGTCCACTCTGTCTCTCAAAAAAAAAAAAAAAAAAAAAAAAAAAAAAAACAGAAATTTTCATGCGAGAGGTGAAGTGAAGAATACATTTAATGGGTAAGAGAAAAAGATGGTTAAGAAGAATGCTGGGTTCCAATGCTTCTCTCCTGAGACTTGGCTTAGGGTTGGGAACTAAAACTTTTAGGTATATTTTCCAAAACTGGGAACAGAAAGAACAAAAACCCTTAGGTAGAATTTTTCTATTTCCTAACATTAATTATCCCCCCCGTGGAGATTTCTACAAAATAATATTGAGTGTAGTTATATAGCCCATGAATTTTTAGATTTAAATTGGCAACTGTTAAAAGAAAGGATTTTGGAACACATGAAAAATCAAGATTAACAATTGATCATACATTTTATGAAGAGAAATGACTATTGTCATCTGAAAACATTCTTTATTTTGATATACCATTGAACTAAATGGTCCTCAAAGAGCAGGTTAAAGCTCTGGCCTGAAGCGCTGGCATCCCATATGGGCGCCGGTTCTAGTCCCAGCTGCTCCTCTTCAGATCCAGCTCTCTGCTGTGGCCTGGGAAAGCAGTATAAGATGGCCCAAGTCCTTGGGCCTCTGCACCCACGTGAGAGACCTGGAAGAAGCTCCTGGCTCCTGGCTTTGGATCAGCACAGCTCCACCCATTGCAGCCATCTGGGGAGTGAACCATCGGATGGAAGACCTCTCTCTCTCTCTCTCTCTGCCTCTCCTCTCTCTGTGTAACTCTGACTTTCAAATAAATAAATAAATAAATCTTTTAACTTGGCAACTCATGACTAGAGCCTAGGGAGATTACTGACGCCAAGTACTTGATTCATCATTTGCTGCTTTGCAGGGTATCAATCCCAAATACTTACAATTTTAAATTATATTTAAATTTATTTACTTATAATTTTAAAGGGATATTTCAGGGACTGGTGTCATGTAGTAGATCAAACCACTACTTGATACGCAGGCATCCCATATCAAAGCATAAGTTGGGATCCTGGATGCTCCATTTCCAATCTGGTTTCCTGCTAATGTGCCTGGGAAGCGGTGTGGAATGACTCAATTACTTGGACCAGTGCCGCGGTTCAATAGGCTAATCCTCCACCTGTGGCGCCGGCACACCGAGTTCTAGCCCAGGTCGGGGTGGCGGATTATGTCCTGGCTGTTCCTCTTCCAGTCCAGCCCTCTGCTGTGGCCTGGGAGTGCAGTGGAGGATGGCCCAAGTGCTTGGGCCCTGCACCTGCATGTGAGACCAGAAGCACCTGGCTCCTGGCTTCAGATCAGCGCGGTGCGCCTGCTGCAGTGTGCCAGCTGCAGCAGCCATTGGGGAATGAACCAACGGAAAAGGAAGACCTTTCTCTGTCTCTCTCTCACTGTCCACTCTGCCTGTAAAAAAAAAAAAAAAAAGGAATGACTCAATTACTTGGATTTCTGTCTCCCATATAGGAGACCTGAATGTTGTTCATGGCTCAGTATTGGCTGTTGCCAGTAGGTGGGTGGGGAGAGAACCAGTGGATCAAAGATACCTTTCTCTCCCTCTCCTCTCTCTCTCTCTTTCAGACACACACACACACACACACACACATTTACCTTTTAAAGGAAGGAAGGAAAGAAAAGAAGAAAGGAAATAGAACAAAAAAGAAGGGGAGGGATAGGGAAGGAGAAAAGAGATGAGGAGAGAAGAGAAGAGAAAAATAAATGTGTTTCTAAGTGTGTTAATTTTGTGATCTGCCCCAATGTTCACATGGTAATAAGTATCTTTAAACATTCATAATTAATGTCATAGAGACATTTAGACTTTAAGAAGCAACATTTGTATCAAAATATTGCCCAAAGCAATAAATGGCATTTATGATGTTCACATCTGCATTTATTTCTATTTTGTTCTTACACCTTGAAGAAATCTCTCAAGAGGGATTGCAGACTACTATTTGAAAGCTAGATGGTAGGCCGGTGCCGTGGCTCACTTGGCTAATCCTCCGCCTGTGGCGCCAGCACCCCGGGTTCTAGTCCCGGTTGGGGCACCAGGTACTAGTCCCGGTTGCACCTCTTCCAGTCCAGCTCTCTGCTGTGGCCCAGGAAGTCAGTGGAAGATGGCCCAGGTGCTTGGGTCCCTGAACCCACATGGGAGACCAGGAAGAAGTACCCGGCTCCTGGCTTTGGATCGGCGTAGCACCTGCTGTAGCGGCCATTAGGGGAGTGAACCAATGGAAGGAAGACCTTTCTCTCTGTCTCTCTCACTCTCACTGTCTATAACTCTACCTGTCAAAAAATAAATAAATAAAAAGAAAGCTAAATTATTAACTACATAGGGATCATTATGGATATGTAAATGCTATCTCAGAAAATACAAATGTGACACAGTGGAAGAACAGACCATAAACCTATGATTTAAACATGGCAGCGTATCATTGTGTTTGCTTCTACTTCATATGGATATAAGATAGTCTTCAGATTGCCGAGCTATAAGGAACAACAACATGTAGGTGAAGGTTATATTACACAAAATTGAATCACTTCCAGCTGGAACATGGCATATAATGAGAATGAAATTGTCTCGGTGTCATAGTTTATGAACTGTGGACTTTCCTTAAGTCTACAAGTGAAAATTTTTTATTTCCAAGTTTTTGCCTTAAGGAAGAGCACACATTTTTAAACACCTCCTTCCAGTGGAGTATCAATGATTTACAATTTTGTCTAGAAGTACAGATATTTTCCAAACACAGGCATATGAGCTTTTTGCATTTTAATTATACTAGTATATTAAATAACTCCAAATTCAGTAGACATCTTTTTTAGGATATTAAATAGAGTTCTATTTTAATTATGTCTGTATATTTATTATTCATTATCTCTCCATTTGTGAAGGAAGAACCATCTCAAAAAGGATTGGATTAGGTAGGTAAGTTTTGCAGCTTTTTTAGAAAAATCTATTTAGAATAATGATACATATTTCTTTATATTGTTGATAAGCACTTTAACAACAGGAACTTTGCATCAACCATTAATGAGAAGAAATGCTAAAAACAATCATGCGTATGTTATTGAACTGAAGCCATCATAACAGGTAAGTTTCTGTTTAATTTAAGAATATTGGTTCTAGAGCGTAATTTATGGGGCAGGTGTTGTAAAGCAGTGGGTTTAGCGGCCATCTGGGGTGAGAGCATCCTATATCTGCTCCGTTTCTCAACCAGCTCCCTGTTAATGTGTCACAGAAAGCAGTGCATAATGGCCCACGGCCCGGGGCCCCTGCCACTCACATTGGGAACTCAGATGCAGCTCTGGGCTCCTGGCTTTGGTTTGGCTCAGCTTTAGCCATTGTGGCCGTTTGTGGAGTGAACCAGAGGATGGAAAACTTTCCCTCTCTCTCACTGCCTGTCTCTTTCTCTGTTTCTGTCTTTCCATCTTTATATCATGCTGCCTTTTAAATAAATAAACATTTTCCAAAAAGTTTAATTTACATATGAAAACAAGTATTGGCAATATAAAAAGGTGCACCTTATGTCAAGTAGTCCTGAAGAAAAAAAAATTATCTTAGAAAATAAGAAACTTCAAAAGCATTTTTATAAAATCAAACCAGTAACAAAAAATGAATCTGTAATATCTATTGACATATATTAATTAATTTAAATAAAATAAATAATAACAAGGTACAAATTATTTAATATGTATAATTTACTTATATAATTGATTTTATATTTATGTATTTATTATTTATTCTATATCATGTAGCAAAATTATAGAAAATTCAGAGATTTATACACTTAAATTTTTGCCAAATTTCTTAGTGACAAATTTCCAGTATGTTCCTTTTTATTCACAAATTAATACACAGAGGCCCAACACAGAAGCATGCATTAAATTTATAGCTTGACAAATAATTCTTCCATGTACACTCACTGAAAAATTGCTACTTACATGTTAGATTGTAAGTAACCACTGGAATTCATGTTTATTTAAACTTTGAAACTAACAAAAAAGAAATTAGTTTAGTTATTATTACCACATTATAATAATAACTGCTTTTCAATTGGCACCCAGAAGATCATACTGATACCTGGGTAATCCATGGTATTTTGGATAAGAAGAGGATTGACTTGAGAACAGACACCAAACAATGGCCAACTTTGAGATCCATTTTCAAATACAAACTGTTATCAAGACCTCATTTTTCAAAGGGAGAGAACGACCCAACATGGGAAGCGGGATACACAGCAGACTCATAGAATGGCTGATGTCCTAAACAGCATTCTGGCCTCAGAATCAGCCCTTAAGGCATTCGGGTCTGGCTGAAGAGCCCATGAGAGTATTGTAGGCATGGAAAGCCAAGACACTCTGGCAAAAAAAAAAAAAAAAAAAAAGAAAAAAAGAAAAAAGAAAGATCTCTGCGAGTGAGATCCCAGTGGAAAGAACGGGGCCATCAAAGAAGGAGGTAACTTTCTCTGAAGGGAGGAGAGAACTTCCACTTTGACTATGATGTTGTCTAAATAAGATCAGAGTTGGCGAACTCAAGAGGCTTCCATAGCCTTGGCAACTCACGACAAGAGCCGAGGGTGATTACTGACACCATAAACAAGAGTGTCAATTTGTTAAGTCAACAACAGGAGTCACTGTGCACTTACTCCTCATGTAGGATCTCTGTCCTTAATGTGTTGTCCGATGTGAATTAATGCTATAACTAGTACTCAAACAGTATATTTCACTTTGTGTTTTTATGTGGGTGCAAACTGTAAAAATCTTTATTTAATATATACTAAACTGATCTTCTGTATATAAAGAGAATTGAAAATGAATCTTGATGTGAATGGAAGGGGAGAGGGAGCTGGAAAGGGGAGGGTTGCGGGTGGGAGGGAAGTTATTGGGGGGGAAGCCATTGTAATCCATAAGCTGTACTTTGGAAATTTATATTCATTAAATAAATGTTAATAAAAAGACCTCATTTTTCTACTTCTACTAATAAAATCAGAGGCTTTTTTTGCCACTAATTATAGAAGTCAGTGATGGATCAACACCTAAGAAATTTCTCACAAAATTCCAACACAATTATATATTTTAAAGCTTTCCAAATTAACTTGGTAATGTTTATTATATCAACTTACAGTTTCAAATCATATTCTCTAAGACAATGCTGTGACATTTATTAGATACCTCATTTTCTAAAGGAGACGCAAATCCTGTATATTTCAATGATATGTCACTCAAAAGTACAACTGAAAACATGTACCCCATTTCTAAAAGCAATGTCCTCATATTTCTATTTGTGGCTTTTCATTGCATGCATGTGTCTAAAAAATGAATATAAAGGAATTCAATGTTTCTTGACTTAGCATTTTATTCTTTCTTTAAAATGTGTGCATCCAATAAAAAAAGAAATCATTTCTTTTACTCCTTCAATAAGACACTGTTATGTGAAACTTTGCCTCAGTTTTAAATTCAGGGTTTAGTTTATACTTTATTGTGCATTAACTAAAGTGATTGACATTGTGAGTTCTGATGATAAAGTATGTTCTTACAAATTTCTAATCACACTGTGAGTTGCATTTAAGGTGGCATCCTATAACATCAGATACTAATTTTAAAAGAGAATACTTCTTCTTTACTTTTCTCAAAGAACCTGATGAGGATTGAATTTCCCACTTCAATCAACATCTTCAGAACCTCCTTACTCTACTCAAATCTGAAACTGCTCAAAAACCAATCCCCTGCTCTCCGCCGAATGCTCCTTAATTTTCTTTCTTTAAATTTGACTCAGAACCCTGATTATTTCTGGTCTTTTTCACTTTGTTTGAACAAAGGCTCTCCTTTTGTGGTCAGCATTTGACGGGTTTGTGGGAAGGCATAAACACCCACACATGAAGTAATCTTTCCACTTTCCCAGCAGATAAGTGCGAATTACATGTCTCAAGAGAAAACATCCCACCCGACTGGTTATTTTAATATTCTGATGTTTCCTGAAATTTGTGGTCTGATTCGGGTAGTCTATGACTGTCCTGTAATATTCGCTTTATTATGCCCCCATCCTCTCAGTGCTAACCTTCCACACCAATACAAAAAACTGTCCCTGTAGAGCCCTCCTAACTTTCCTAGCTATCTTACAAGTCAAGCATAAGTCAGAAGAGTGTTTCCATTTTGATAGAAGATAATGTCTTACCAAAAGTAAATCAACACAGAACACGAAGTTACACACGTTAAGGCATGCTGCACGGAATGAACCAGTGAGCCAGGGCTTTGGGTCTAGTTGCTGTTGCAGAAGCAAACACTGCCTAATTGTGCACAACTGTGAATAATGGAGGGCCTCTAGTGCAAATACTGAAAAATCTATCAGAGCCACCAGTACATTTCCTGTGCATCTCAGCTCTGTTTGCACAGACACCTGAATCCTGGTTTACAGTCACTGGCCAGCCGTATCATTTGCATGCTGTCCTTTCTTTCAAAACTCTGGTATTTAGTACACATGATACTAATTGCTACAAACAGTCTTCACAACCCGAATGTGTTTCTTTACACAAAATCTTTTATTTCAGTATTTCCATGAACTTTTTGAAGCTTCCTCCTAATAGAAATTAGAACATTATTTTTTTCATTCTTACTCCTACACATTTTTTTTCCTGAAATTAAGCATGAATTTCTTTAACGTCCCTTTAGTTTAATCAAGTGGCAGCTGATACAGAACAAAGGATACAAAACTGTGTTATATTCCCACTAAATTCTCTCAGGAATGGAGTGAACAAAGCCGTTCAGCCGCAGGATCTCACTTTCTGTGACTGTAACCTCTGCATCCCTCCCAACACAGTGATTTGGGGACCATCTAAAAACTCAGTTGGAAAGGGCATGAAAGTGGAAAATCTCTTAAAACCCATAGCCTGGAAAATAAGGTCAGTTAACGTCCACCCTTGAATCCTCTGTGAATACAGTACACCATTCAAACAGCTGTGGTGAAATAGGAAAACATACTCATTTCTGTGCCTTAAGAAAATTTGCAGCTATTTCCTGAGAACACACAAGAATTGACAAAAAATACTGCAGTTGTTACAAAATGTTTAAAAAGTTTTCATTTAAGTCGACTCCATGATTTTCATTTTTTAACACATACCCTATAATCTTAAGAAAGTAATGATAGCTAAAGTACAAGAGAAAAAAAAATCCAACAAAGAGAGCCAAGGAAACAAATTCAAGCTCCTCAGATCACAGAGGAAAGTATGCAAGCAGAGTTTTGAATGTGGCAGAAGCAGTGGTTAGTTACAAGTAAAATGTAGATAGATACACAGCCAAGTAGACAGAAAGCTCTAACACTACGCTTAAGAAATAAAGTTTTAAAAATTTCTGCTTAAATATACATGGGACATTTCAAAAACTACTATATAAAGCATCGCAAATGATGTCTCATAAAGTTTTAAGTTTTGATGTAATCATAACCAGTTATTGAAACAGAGAAATTAAAAATTAAATTAGATGGATGGGTGCTTCACTTAGTGATCACGATGGTGATTAAGACACTTGCATCAAACATCAGAGTAACTGTGTTCAATCCGGACGTCAGCTCCCTGCTGATGCAGACTCTTAAAGGCAGCAGTGAAGGCTCAAGGAATGGAGTCCCTGCCGTCCAATGAGACCTGGATTGAGTTCCCAGGTCCAAGCTTTGCCTGTGGCTTTGGCTCAGTCCTAGCCATTGTGGAAATTTATGGAGTGAACCAGAGGGTGAGAGTTCCACATTTCTGTTTGTATATTTCTCTGTCTCTTCCTCTTACATAAATGAAACCTTTTAAAAAATTGGAAGTTTAAACTTCAGTGAGTACCCTAGTACACTATTAGTGGGAATGTAAACTAGTACAGCCATTTTGGAAGACAGCATGGAGATTGACCAGAAATCTCAAAATAGATCTATCAATATAACCCAGTCATTCCACTCCTGGGAACTTTCCCAAAGGAAATGAAATCAGCATAGGAAAGAGTTATTTCTACTTCCTTGTTTCTAGAAGCTCAACTCACAGTAGCTAAGATATGGAATCAACCTAGATGCCGCCCACTGATGACTGGAGAGAAAAATTGTGGTATATATCCTTCATAGAATGCCAGTCAGTTGTAAAGAAAGAACAAAATCCTGTCATTTGCAACAAAATGCAACCGGATACAACTGGAGACCATTATGCTAAGTGAAATAAGCCAGTACCACGAAGACAAATATCATAAATCTTCCGTGATTTGTAGTAACTAATATACAGAGTATGAAAAAGTAATGCATTTGAGCAAAATTAACACTTTGAGATTTGATTACTGTTTATAGCCATTGAGGAACAATGGTTTTTCTACCACTAGGAGTTGAATTCTGTATTTAATGGAAGGTTAATATTGTGATTATAAAGGAAATTGAAAGTACGCCACTGTCAAAATTAAAAGAAAAATAAGAAATGGGAGAGTAGGGAGGGTAGGGTAGGAAGTATCATTATGTTCTGAAAACTGTATATATAAAATATATGAGAGGGCTCAAGACGATGGAATAGGGAGGGAGCTCACTGATAGTCCAGGAAAAGATAGTTTAATAAAACTGGAAATACTGTAGTCTCAGGGAAGAGTTAGGGAAAAAACTACAGAGGAAACTCTTCCAGAATTAATGAGACACAGTGGACCTAAAAGCCTCTAGAGATTCACCAAAAGCAGACAGTGCACTTAATATAGAGTCATAGTATAATGAGAAAAGCCACCACGGCAAAAAAAAAAAAAGAAGAAGAAGAAGAAGCCAAAGGATATCTCTAAAATGCCAAAAAATAAATGCAGAAACTGAGGAAACAAGAACATGGAAGACATAATGACGCTCCCAAATGAACATGACACTCCAATACAAGATTATGAAGATGATGACATAGAAGAAATGCAGGATACGGATTTCAAAAAATTTATAAGAAATTTTGAAGTTATCAAAAACAAATGCATGAGCTACAGAAATCCATACAGGACAGGACAGATAATCTCTCTTGTGAAAATGAAATCTCACAGAGGAATCAAAATGAAATGAGGAATTTAGTAGAACATAAAATGAGATATTGAAAAGAAATCAAAATGAAATGAAGATTTCAATAGAACAAATAACAAACACATTTAAGAGCCTTAAAAACAGAATCAGTGAAATAAAAGAGAGAATATTGGACTTAGAAGACAGAGCACAGGAAAGTATACAGTCCAACCAAAGAACAGAAGAGGAAATTAGAAATTTAAAAAAATATTGTCGGGCATCTACAGGGTACTATTAAAAAAAAAAAAACAATATTTGGGTTCTAGGAGTTCCTGAAGGCAAGGAGAGAGAGAAAGGATTAGAAGGTCTTTTTAGTGAGATACTAGCAGAAAACTAGCATTTGGAGAAGGAAAGAGACATCCAAGTACAGGAAGCACACAGAACACACATAAACATGACAAGAGAGATCCTCACAACGACACATTGTAATCAAACTCACCACAGTGAAACATCAAGAAAAGATTCTAAAATGTGCAAGAGAGAAATGTCAGATTACTATCAGAGGATCTCCAATTAGACTCACAGCTGACTTCTCATCAGAAACCCTACGGGCTAGGAGGGAATGGCAAGATATAGCCCAAGTACTAAGAGAAAAAAACTGCCATCCCAGAATATTATATCCTGCAAAGCTCTCATTTGTGAATGAAGTGAAATAAAGACCTTTCATAGCAAACAGAAATTGAAAGAATTTGTCGCCACTTATCCAGCCCTGCAAAAGATGCTTAAAGATGTGTTACCCACATCTTTTTAAAAACCAAAACCCATCTATTTGCTGCTTACAAGAAACACATCTTTCCAACAAAGATGCATGCAGACTAAAAGTGAACGGTTGGAAAAAGATATTCAATTGCAACAGAAACCAAAAATGAGCTGGTATAGCCATCTTAATCAGCCAAAATAAACTTTAACACAAAAACTGTTAAGAGAGACAAAGAGGGGCACTAAAAAGGGATCAATTCAACTGGAAGATGTAACTATTACAAACGTATATGCACCTCATTACAGGGCACGGGGTTATTTAAAAGATATGTTAAGGGACTTAAAGGGAGACTTGGACTCCAATACAATAATATTGGAAGACTTCTATACTCCACTCTCAGAAATAGATCAACTGGACAGAAGATCAACAAGGAAACAGTAGATTTATTCGACACTATAGCCCAAATGGATCTAATGGATATCTACAGAACTTTTCATCCTACACTTGAAGAATACATATTTTACTCAGCAGTACATGAAACCTATTCTAGGATTGACCACATACTAGGCCATAAAGCAAGTCTCAGCAAATTCAAAAGAATTGAAACCATACCATGCAGCTTCTCAGACCACAGTGGAATGAAGGTGTAAATTAGCAACTCAGGAATCCCTAGAGCATATGCAAACACATGGAGACTGAACAACATGCTCCTGAATGAACAGTGGGTCATAGGAGAAATCAAAAGAGAAATCAAAAACTTTCTGGAAGTAAATGAGGATAACAACAAACACATCAAAAATTATGAGATATAGCAAAAGCAGTGTTAAGAGGAAAATTTATAGCAATAGGTGCCTACATCAAAATTTTGGAAAGGCACCAAACAAATGAACTTTCAATGCACCTCAAGGATCTAGAAAAACTGCAGCAAACCAGACCCAAAACTAATAAGAGAAGAGAAATAATTAAAATTGGAGAAGAAATCAACAGAATTGAATCCAAAAATATTACAAAAGATCAGCCAAAGGAAGAGCTGTTTTTTGAAAAAATAAACAAAATTGTCACAACGTTGGCCCAACTAACTAAAAAAAGAAGAGAAAAGACCCCCATCAATAAAATCAAAGATGAAAAAGAGAATGTAAGAACAGACACCACAGAAATAAAAAAGTCATCGGAAATTACTACAAAGAATTGTATGCCAGCAAATAGGGAAATCTATCAGAAATTTATATATTCCTGAACACATGCAACCTACCTAAATTGAACCAGGAAGACATAGAAAACCTAAACAGACCCATAACTGAGACAGAAATTGAAACAGTAATAAAGGCCCTCCCAAAAAAGAAAAGCCCAGGACTGGATGGATTCACTGCTGAGTTCTACCAGACATTTAAAGAAGAACTAACTCCAGTTCTTCTCAAACTATTCAGAACAATTGAAAAAGAGGGAGTCCTCCCAAATTCTTTCTATGAAGCCAGCATCACCTTAATTCCTAAAGCTGGAAAAGATGCAGCCGAGAAAGCGAATTGCAGACCAATGTCCCTGATGAACATAGACGCAAAAATCCTCAATAAAATTCTGGCCAATAGAATGCAACAACACATCAGAAAGATCATCCACCCAGACAAAGTGGGATTTATCCCTGGTATGCAGGGATGGTTCAACGTTTGCAAATCAATCAATGTGATACACCACATTAACAAACTGCAGAAGAAAAACCATATGATTATCTCAATAGATGCAGAGAAAGCATTTGATAAAATACAACACCTTTTCATGATGAAAACTCTAAGCAAACTGGGTATAGAAGGAACATTCCTCAATACAATCAAAGCAATTTATGAAAAACCCATGGCCAGCATCCTATTGAAAGTGGAAAAGTTGAAAGCATTTCCGCTGAGATCTGGTACCAGACAGGGATGCTCACTCTCACCACTGCTATTCAATATAGTTCTGGAAGCCTTAGCCAGAGCTATTAGGCAAGAAAAAGAAATTAAAGGGATACAAATTGGGAAGGAAGAAGTCAAACTATCACTCTTGCAGATGATATGATTCTTTATTTAGGGGACCCAAAGAACTCTACTAAGAGACTATTGGAGCTGGCGCCGCGGCTCACTAGGCTAATCCTCCGCCTTGCGGCGCCGGCACACCGGGTTCTAGTCCTGGTCGGGGTACGGATCCTGTCCCGGTTGCCCCTCTTCCAGGCCAGCTCTCTGCTGTGGCTAGGGAGTGCAGTGGAGGATGGCCCAAGTCCTTGGGCCCTGCACCCCATGGGAGACCAGGAGAAGCACCTGGCTCCTGCCATCGGATCAGCGCGGTGCGCCGGCTGCAGCACGCTACTGCGGCGGCCATTGGAGGGTGAACCAACGGCAAAAGGAAGACCTTTCTCTCTGTCTCTCTCTCACTGTCCACTCTGCCTGTCAAAAATTAAAAAAAAAAAAAAAAAAAAAAAAGAGAGACTATTGGAACTCATGGAAGAGTTTGGCAAAGTAGCAGGATATAAAATCAATGCACGAAAATCAACAGCCTTTGTATAAACAGGCAATGCCACGGCTGAGAAAGAATTTCTAATATCAATCCCATTCACAATAGCTACAAAAACAATCAAATACCTTGGAATAAACTTTACAAAGGACATCAAAGGTCTCTACAATGAGAATTACAAAATCTTAAAGAAAGAAATAGAAGAGGACACCACAAAATGGAAAAATCTTCCATGCTCATGGATTAGAATAGTCAATATCATGAAAATGTCCATTCTCCCAAAAGCAATTTATAGATTCAGTGTGATACCAATCAAAAAGCAAAGAGGGAGGGTGGTTATGGGGGGAAAAAGTCACTATAAGCCAAAAGTTGTGCTTTGGAAATTTATATTTATTAAATAGAAGTTTAAAAAAAGATATATATTTTTTCCTTTTATATAAATAAAATGTAGAGAAATAGAAATTTAAAAATAAAGTAAAACAGAACCAATACATTTGAACAAAAATAATATACACTCTTAATAATGTATGGGCTTAGCAAAAATTATTATGGAAACTATTATAAATTATATTCCAACCACAATGAGATAATTATACGTTAAGTAGGGTGGATTGCAATTTAATTATTTCATTGAGAATACTTTATGAAGTGTGCATGTCTTTAAAAGGATTGAAAACAATGCTAAGTAAGACAGTAGCTACTTTCAAATATATTAACACATAACAAATAAAGGGATATAATTAACAAAAAAGAATCAAGTAAACAAAATAATATATGTTGACATCTTAAAATATTTCTTTAAAATAATATTAATAATAATTACAATTAAAATAATAAATGTTTGGTGTCAATTGACATTTTATCACATGACATGCACTTTTATAGAGGCTTCAATTTAATTTCTGCAGTTTTACAGAAACTTGAAGGTTGGCACTCAAGATAGAATTACTGTTTTTCAGAGAAGGAAACAACTGCAGATTTGAATTTGACCAAACCCACATAAGTCTTCATACCATGATTATATTAATAGAAAATTCCTCCACAAATCTTCTGATACATTTTCAGTGGTTAGAGATGCTACTTATTTTTATTTGAAAATTACTTATTTATGTGTTTTTGAAATAGGCTGAGACAATGAAAGATCTCCTGATTGCTGGTCCTCCCCCAACTGTCTGAAACACTAGGCTGAGATAGGTTCTGCCAGGGCTAGGGACTCTCTCCAGGTCTCCCAGGGACAAGGCAGCATCTCAAGTGTTGCAGCTGTCACCTGCTGCCTCCCAACATGCACATTAGCAGGAAGCTGAATTGAGAGCAGAGCCAGGACTGGAGCCCAGGCACTCTGATATGGGAGGAGGTTATCCCTTGCAGCATCTTAATGACTGTAGCCAATGTCCACCCTGTTTAGAGATTTCTAATTTCCAAAAAACCAGTGCATATAATTTATCAGCATTCCTGTATCATCTTAGATAAATTTTATTTTATTAAATATGATAATAAAAATATATTATTTAAAATTTTGAATAATTAAAAATCATTATTAAATTAAGTATAATCATTAAGTAATGAAATATAATATTCTACTTCTCTAATTGTATGCAAAGCCAAATATATTTCTGAATAACGTTTATAGAACTGTTACAGAATAGAAAACATTGTAAAGAACTTTGAAGAGAAAATTAATAGTAACTAATTTATTCTGTGAAAGTGATGTAATCATATAATAAAGTCAACTAAGTGCAACATACTAATGACAATCAAGAACTAAGAAGTTTCTTTTCTCCAGAGCTAAAACTTCAGTAAACTTTAACAAGTTTAATTAAATGATTTTATTTAAAAATAGATTTTGATCAAATAGGCTTATTTCACAAATGTCAAAATGTTTCATTTGCTGAAATTGTATTTGTAGAAAATGTCACATTGACTGATAAGCTGCAAACAAGGTTATAATAAATTATGTAAAAGCATATGAAATATGGCATTCATAATAAAAACCGTAATAGCAATGCTGTTAAACTCCTTGAGGACTGAGAATGGTGTCCACCAATGCCTCTTTTATTCCCTTATCAACACTGAATGCAGATATTTAAGCAAGATAATGAAGCTATATAATAAACCAGAAAGACATTATTAGAAAAGAGCAGAAAATACTCTTTGATTTCATGAAATTAAATAAAATAGAAGAATACCAATCAGAAGTAAGGGGAAATTTCAGCCAGTTACTGGATATGCTATTAACCAAAGAAAATATAATATTCCTTTGTATTTATAACAATTATGGAATAAAAAGTGAAATGGAAGATCAAACTTACAGCAGTCATTACATTTATAAGTAACTATGAATGCTATTAAACAGAAACAGCAGAAAGAAAACATGGAACATAGTTTTAGAAAAAAAAAACACAAATTTTGTGCAAGGAGAAAATGTAATTAAATCACACATAGGAAAAAGATAATTGTGATGCAGACCCAAGAAATGATTCATTTATGTAAGAAATATGAATTTGAAAACTGTAAGTGAAAAGACATGAAGTACAATAGAAAATAGGTACAAAATAAAACAATGCAGAAAACTGAAAGAAAAGGAAACCTAAAGAATCAATTAATATACCCAAAAACTGGTCATTCACAAGTAATTAGGGAAATGAAATTAAAAGCCTAGTAGAGAATAGAACAGTAGACTCGTCAGTTCTGGAAAGATAAACCATAAAGACTGATTTGAGGGTGCATTTCAGAAGATCAGTAAAATCCTTCTGACTGTAGGTTGGATAGGATTCTAAGTTGTTACAAGCACTTTGAAGATAAATTTGACAGTAAGTAGCAAGTGTGGACGGACTAAACCCATAAAACTCATCTAATCTGCTGTGGTGTATACAGCCCAGAGCCTCTCCAGAGTCACTGACAAAAAGGGGATTGACTTGGCATTTCAGAACTCCTCGTAGGCAGTTACAGTGTCAGAAAATCCCCTCTTGGCGTGAACAGCAAGGCTGCGCTGTGGACAGAAAAGCATGCAGCCCATTCACAAGTAGCTGCACTCCCAGGTGCAGCCGCAAGCAGTGAGGCAGCACAAATATTTTGAATAATTACATGAGTAAGAACTCAGGCAGGGCCATATACACAGTGCAATCTATCTCCTGGCTGATCACAAGTCTCCAATTTCTGTTAAACAATTCCGTCAACTCAAGTTCAGTGCAGAAAAAGAATGTATTGATTCATAAAAGTATTGATTCATAAAAAAGTTTTAGTGGCTCACATTGGTGTGATTTCCAGGTGTTTTAATTACGTATCACAATGCATCTCTTAACAGTGAATGCACAAAACTGAACGGAAAAGTTACAGCCAGCAGGCTTCCTGTCAGGTTTAATACGTTACTTTCCTTGCATTTCGAGCTATTTACTTTTATAGCTATCAGGCCTCAATACCTCCCAGATTAAGGTGAGTATATAGTACAGCGCATGGTAAACCTCACAGAGGGATGCAAATTATAACATTCGGTTCCTTGGGTTTTTGATGACTGATAAATTATTTTAATAGTTATATCGTTCTAACATGCTTGCTGTTTGGAAATAATTGATAACACATAGTAGTAAAAAACTTTTTTAGTTGCAAATATTTTTGTGTTTTTATGTTTTAAGTATCCTTGCTTCCCATTTCATGTGCTGTCCATTGGCTGTTATTTTTCATTGGGGCCTCCTATTTTCCACATAGCATCACCATGTTTATACTGTGTAGGGGCTAATTACACTGCCCCAATAGTTGCTTCTTTCTCCTGGGCTGGTAATTTTCTTAAAATATAGTGTTTGTATTTAATGCTCTGTTATTTAACTCAAATATCTCTAAACAGTTTCAAAAATCAAAGAAGGATACCTTGAAATAAAGTCACAGGGAAATCCAAAGATGAGGAACACATGGTGGCTGCTCTTCAGATGCTTCTTAAATCTTGACATTAACCTAAACAGAAAGTAGCATAACATGTACTCTTTCTTTTTCTTTAATTTCTTGAGATATTTGCTAGAACAAAGAACCAGGAAGTAGAGGGCCAGGATAATAATTCAGGATCAACCATTCTGCTCTCTAATCTAGCTGAAGCAGATAAATGGGAGGATGTAGACATTTGTCTTCATTTTCATGCACCTGCGCATAAAGCTAATGGGCATTCTGGAGTCAGTTAAAGGAGCAAAGACCTAGCTGCTGTATTTAGCAAGTGGAGTGCACAACTGGGAGATGTTTAGCTAGTGCTCGTGATAGTATTATTTCCCAGGTTATTATAATATGAAGATATCAATTTACTATAAAGCAGGTTGGTCTATTAAGACTTTATGTTTACCTTTCCTTTTTATATGAGACAGAGAGTGCGTGAACTTCCTACTGCTGCTTCACTCCCCAAATGGCATCAGCAACCTGAGCTAGACAAGGCTGCAGCAAGGAGCTGTGAACTCAGTCTAGGACTACCACGTTGCAAGGATCCAGGTACTTGACACATTACATGCTTCTTTGCACAGTGTACACTAACAGGATGCTAGGCAAAAAGCAGAAGTGAGACTCAAATCCAGGCACACCCTATGGGATGCTAGCATTTCAATCAGTGGCTTAACCTATTGTACCGTACCCTCACCCTTGTTTATCTTTTGGTTTTTATATTTCTATTATTTTTTTTATTTTTTGACAGGTAGCTTTATAGACAGTGAGAGAGACAGAGAGAAAGGTCTTCCTTCCATTGGTTCACTCCCCAAATGGCAACTACAGCTGGCGCTGTGCCAATCCAAAGCCAGGAGCCAGGTGCTTCTTCCTGGTTTCCCATGTGGGTGCAGGGCCCAAGCACTTGGGCCATCCTCCACTGCACTCCCGGACCACAGCAGAGAGCTGGACTGGAAGAGCAGCGGCCGGGACTAGAACCCAGAGCACATATGGGATTGCCAGCACCACAGGCGGAGGATTAGCCAAGTGAGCCACGGCGCCAGCCCCTGGTTTTTATTTTTCTGCTTCATATCTGACAACTTGAGTCATTACCTGCTGCCTCCGCGGGTGTGCAGCAGCAGGAAGCTGTGTGGGAAGCAGAAGTGGGACTCAGCTTCAGGCCCCCGATCTGGGATGCTGTCTTTCCAAGCATTGGCTTAACATACTGTGCCAACACCCACCCCTGGTTACTTTTGGTTTTTATTTTTCTGCTTTCTCTTTTGAAATTTTACTAATTTAAATGGTAAATTATCTTTCTGTCTTATGATATCTGTAGAATTAAATATTACACAGATGTTCTTTTACATGATGATGTTTTATTGTTATTTTATAAATAGTTTCATGGTACCATTCTTTTTTACAAATGTTTGTATGTAGTCTTATGCTTATGTTTTTATTTGAACATTTTCCTTGTCATTGATATAATAATTATCAATATATTTATGGATATTATATTTTTAGAACTCAAGTGGTACATTGTTAGCCAGATTCATGGGAGTTGTTCTCCACTGTTACAAAAGCACATTTAACTAACCATTAATTATAAGTTTCATACACATGATATTAAAAACATTTATGTTTAAATGATTTTTAAAAGTTTGGTGACATTTATATAACATTTTATTCCTTGACAAAAAACATAAATTTTAATTTGCATGTAAAATATAACCCTATTTCATTAAGCTGCATGGAATTCTTTAGAGAAGCAATGACGATGTTTGATCCAAGAAGCAGTCAGTTAATCCAAAGTTAGGTACCACATGCTTTTGCCATAACATAGTATGATTATGCAAGTTCAATGTTACTGAGGTTTTCCTCCATAAAGGCCTGTGACTAGGTTTGTTAATGAAAAGAGCCATTACTTGAATAATTTTGAGTACATTTGCAATTGGATAGAACTTGAGGGGAAATGAGTTATTTGAAAAATTACAAGCTTGAACTGTAGGCATTAAGTATAAAATACAAATTATGTCAAAAGAGGTGAGGAGAGACACAATAACACAAGGAATTACGAAGGGAGATTTTCCTAGTACGTGTGAAAAGGGTTCCTGCTTGGGCTACAGCAAGCTGGGTGGAAGAGTGCCGTGTTGCATGGCAGCAACTTCACCTCCCTTTTGTTCTTCTTCCTCTTTTTTTAATGATGAGAATAAAATTAGGTCTTATCAGTGGGTAAAAATAGTATACTCAGGTATGTTCAAAAGCTTGAACTTACATGCTGTCTGTCTCTGAGAAGTTTGGTGGATGGCAGCTATCAAGTATGTGGGAGCTTAGGGGTTTTAAGAGAACTTGGACTTCTTGTGCTTGGCACAGGGCACCATTGGTCTATGGGGAGGTAGGTTTGAATGATGCCTTCCACAAGGGGGTACCAGAGATACTGCATTCTCAGCAGCTCAGTGTCATTCAGAAAAGGACATGCTGTTTCATTTTAGACAGTTTTGCTCACTGCTGCAGGGACCAAGGTTTACATAAGAAGAGTATTATAAATAAAAATTGGACCTTGAGATGGGTTTTTGGCCTAGACGTAAAAAACTCATATCCCCTGTGGGAGCGCTGGGTTTGAGCTTCCTACAACTGTGCACTGGTTGGGTCCCTGCCATCCACATGGGAGACCTGGAATGAGTTATGTTTGCTCCAAGCTTTGATCTGGCCCAGCCCTGGCCCTTGGGAGCATTTAAGCAGTAATTCAACATACAGGAGATATTTGTATTCCTGAAAAATATTTATTTTACAGAACAGTACTGCTTGCAGCATCATGGTTACTGTAGATGTTACATATTGTCATTATCCATGAGGGGAAGGGGACAAAATATTGATTCCAAAAAGTAACATCCTCTCTCTTTGCTTCAAAAAAATTTAAAAAAAATGACTTTAATAAAAATTGTAAGTGCAAATATGACCAATTGCATTTCATGGTATAATACTTGTGACTCATCTTAAATTGCCTATTGAATTAAATTACAGACTGCTTTCGTGTTTTCAAATGAACTGTGTCCTATAAATGTTGCTCTAAGTATTTTAGTTTTAAATGCAGTAAACTTTGAAAATTTAAAAGTACTTAAAAGTGAGCTTTCCTTTCCAATAATTTCTAGAAGATAAACTCCACGTAATAATCTGATATGCGATGCAGAAAATAAATGCAGTAAAGAACAGTTTCTTATATGATCCCTTATACAAAAGTTAATTGGCCACTTGTTTCATAATTAATTGTTTTAAAAAATACATATCTCAATCTGTTTCTTGTTTCAAAACCAGACTCTTAATTCCTCTGTATTATTTTCATAAATATTTTAGCCATACAGCTTTTAAAAAATGTATTCATTCTATTCATTTGAAAGGCAGAGTTACAGAGAGAAAGGGAGAGACAGAGAGAGCTTCCCTTTGCTGGTTCATTCCCCAAATGGCTCAAGGGCCAGGGCTGGGCTAAACAGAAGCCAGGAGCCTAGAAGTCCGTCCAGGCTTCCCACAGAGGTGGCAGGGAACAAAGCACGTTAGCCGCTTTCTGTTGCCTTCCCAGTTGCATTACCAGCAAGCTGGATCAGAAGTGGAATTGCTAGGAGTCAAACTTGTGCTCATATTGGATGCCAAAGTGTTAGGTGATTGCTTAACCTGCTGTGCCACAATGTTGCTCTGTTAACGATAAAGCTTTTTAATTTACATAGAAAAACTGTTTGGTTGGATGATCTTTAATTAGTTTTGTGTTCTAAAAGCTAAAAAAAAAAAAAAAAGAATTGCCCTATTACCTATGTTTCAAAAAAAAAGTCATGTCACAGAACGATTCCTTGCTGCTTACTGGCTTATTTTAATTTACTTAACAGTTTCTTTTTTCGTGATTTGGAACAGTTTAGCTGAGAATAAGCATCAAACATACTTTAAGAAAACTATTTGAGAAATGTATGTATTTTCAATAAAGAAGAAAATTGTTTCCCATCTCATGGCTACTACAAAATACATTATATATTAAAATGATGTATTAGAGGAAAGGAATGAAATATTGATTTAAAAAAAAACACACTCAGAGATCCTATTCCAAGTATATTTGCTGTCTTACTGGCACCAAGTAAATTAACATCCAAGTTCAAATTTTCAAAGGACACTCACAGTAGGTTCCCTCTTCCACCATTCTACCTTTTCACCGTGAAGGATAACTGAGCTATGTGCAGATAATTCTGCATAGGACTTAATCATGCTTCAACCATGTCAACTCTAAGAAACCAAAAATGTCAACCACAGTTGGAGTAAGTTTGATTTTTCATGTGATGCACTTCAAAGTCTACTTAATTACAAACATAAAATGTAGTCATTATCCATGTTATGATTTTTTGTTTATAATGTGCAAATAGGTAAAGGAAAAAATTACTAATTTTTTTCATAGTCATAGTGGTTCTCAAGGGAGGGTTTGCAAATGCTGGATAATATGTCTTCTACATCCATTTGTCTATCACTTATCTAACATCTCTTGGCCAGTTATCTATGAATCTTTTGGAATTAGGGTGGTGGAAATGTTCTTAAATTTATCACCTTAACTGCTATGTTTCTCTGTCCTGAAGAAGCTATTTTTTTGATAAATGTTTGGAAAATGAATGATTAGCTCTCCAGAGTTAGGATGTATTGCACACAAGGGCTGCTGCATTTGTGTTTGTGTTACACAGGAGATAAATAAGAGGCTAGCAATTTGGGAAACAGGAACAGGGAGGAGGAACAGCTAATGGCTATGATAAGTGGAGACATTTAAAGTTGCCTGACTGTTGGTTGATGGGCAACCCAGAAAGGAGGCTGACATTCGTGAATTCACACAAGAAAAAGTAGGAAGCACACCTGTTTATAAGGTCTTTAGAATGAAAAAAAAAAAAATCAAGCAGTTTTAGTCATGTTAAGGAGGCTGACCATCTTTTCACTTACTCATCCAATGGAGTATTTTGTCTAGGTTTCAGGCCAAGGATTCCCAGAGGTAATTTCTGTATACCCATTTTCACACCAGTGTGTCTAAGCATCCTTCCTCCCATCCACACAATAATATGAAACAAAAATCACTACAGAAGAAAATAGACATATTTGAATCACTTTCTGCACCAGAGTTTGGCTTATTGTAACCCCCAGGCCAAACACAGTTCTCTCCTCACTTTAGCAAAGTTACATAGGAATACAGCCATGCCCATTTCTTTACTGTTTTCTGTGACTATTTTCAAGCCTAGATACCACATGACCCAAAAAATATCCTGAAATATTTACCATCTGGTTTTTTCCAGAAAGAAAATTTCTGATGCCTGGTCTACAATACCAAGATTTTTGTTTGATAAGATTTACTTGGGAGATTGATGAATGTGTCCATTTTTGTTTGTGTTTAGTTTTCATCAGTTTAAAGACATAGCTTCTAAATTGTTAATGACCTCTCAATGCTTACTAGAAATTCACCAAGCACAGGAAGTTTTCTATGCAGTAGATTTTTCAAGTTATCAGTTTAGAAAGAAAAATATGTTAAAATTTCAGCATGTTTTCTTAACCCTGTAACTCATTCTGACTCCACAACTTAATGGTGATTTTTTTTTAAAGATGAATTTATTTATTTTAAAAGCAGAGTTACGGAGAGTGAAGGACACACACAGAGTAGAGAGAGACAGAGACAGAGAGACTGAGATCTTCTATGCTGGTTCATTCCCCAAATGGCCGCAATAGCCAGAGCTGGGCCAGGCCAAAGCCAGGAGCCAGGAGCGTCTTCTGGGTCTCCCAGGTGGGTGCAGGGGCCCAGGGGCTCGGGCCATCTTCTGCTGCTTTCCCAGGCCCATTAATAGGGAATTAGATCAGAAAGGGAGCAGTGCAGACTCAAACTGGCGCCCACATGGGACGCTGGCACTTTGGCCACAGCTTAACCTGCAGCACCACAGTGTCAGCCCCTTAAGGGTTATTCTTAAAATTTATGAAATAAACATGCCTTTTTCATTCATATTTATCTTGAGCAGTTAAGTCAGTTTCAGAAAATTTTATTTTTAAAGATTTTTGACCTTAGATTTTCATTTTATTTTTTTGAGATACACTTCCCTTAGTTGTGTTTTTGTGAAAGATGTATGTGTTTATTTATTTGGGAAAGAGTGTAACAGTAAAGGTCTTTCATCTTGCTGGCTCACTCCCTAAATGCTCTCAACAGTCAGGGCTGGACAGGCTGAAGCCAGGCACCAGGAACCCCATGCAGGTCTCTCACATAGGTAGCAGGGGCACAAGCACTTAGGCCATCTTCCCCTGCTTTCCAGGCACATTAGCAGGAAGCTGGATGGTAAGTGAGCAGCCAGGACTTGAAATGGCACTCTGGTGAGCCGAATGCCACCAGTGGAAGCCACTACTTACCCTACTGCCCAATAGGTTGACCCCAGTTTTATTTTCTTTTTTAATTTTGTTTTGGGAAGATGGCTTTACTGGCTTCAAAATACTGTTATGCTTTTATCATTGCTATTTCTTCCTTGTGCATATGAAAGTTTATTTCATATTTTTTAATATGATTACTTGCATTTTAATTACGCTTTAGAATAGCTTTTCTTGGTGACTTACACATTTATTTTTAGGTTTCACTTACTCTTTCAATGTATTTTATAGTTCTTTCTGGACCATCCTACATTACTTGATTGTATATTTGAAGTTGTTTTCCCTGTGATTAACTTCATCATTTATTTTCCCTAATAATGAGTTTGACTGGAAGATGCTATGAGTATTTAACACAACTTCAACTCACAAATCATTGTATATTCTATTTGAAAATATTTATGGTTTTTCATTACTTTTCTCTGATTCCATTTTAATTACAAATTTGATAATTCTTTTTTGCCACATTGATTTTACAGATACAGATTTTTTTAAAGACTTATTTTGTGCATTTGAAAGAGTGACAAAGAGAGGGTGGGAGGGAAAAAGAGATTTTCCGTGAGATGCTTGTCTCCCAAAATGAATGCAACAGCTGGGGCTGTACCAGGCTGAAATCAAGTGCCTGGAACTCTACATGGCTTTCCTATGTGGTTAGGAGGGACTGGAGCACTTGAGCCATCTTCAACTGTTTTCCCAGGCACATTAGCAAGGAGCTGGATCAGCAGTAGAGCAGCCAGGACTCGAACTGGCACCCACATGGGATGCTGTCAAAGCAAGCAGCGCTATGCCATAGCACTGGCCTCAGTAATGTACTTTTAAGTAAGATAACTCAGACATCCTTAGCAATGACTTAATGGATGATTTAATGACCAAAGCATTCCAGTGTCCTTTAACCTTTTACATTATTAAATTTATTTTAATATTAGAAAGCTGTAAAGTTATATGTAACATTCAATTCGTAATTGAAATGTGATTCCAAATCAGCATGTTTGAGACCTACATCAGTGTGTGACACTATTCAGAAGACCAAGGATGAGTTTAAAATTTCTATAATAAAAGTAACTAATTATAGCAAACCATATAAAGACTTGTCAATATCTCTAATTTTCCAGGGTTATTTAGGGAAGTAGAATGATCAGTTACACTAAATCTTAATTCTTTTCCACTCCTTTTCCAAATCTTCCAACTGGTTTGTGCTGCATACTGTATGTTTGTTTGTGAGGTGCAGAAAGGGAGATCAGTGAGTAATAAGGTTTACTTGGAGACATAATAGTAACGAGCAGGAAAGCAAGGTTATTATACTATTGGATGTTCTTTTAAGTGCATTCTTTGCTTCAGAACATCAGAGTGGAGATTTCCCTTTATTGAAAGAAATTTTCAGTTCTCTGAAATTAGTTTTCATCTCCCTAAAAGATCACTTCATGGATAATGTTATTAATGGAAATTATTATAATATTTCAAAGTTTACTTGCAATAAAAACTGCATAAATTATCAATACTAATGTCTTTTGGGTATACATTAATTACACTTCACCAGGCACTTATTCTGAGCTCTAAAACATTTCCTATTAGCTGGGACAAATTGGAAGCCAGCTTGACAGTGTCCCTAGATACTCCCTGCCACATGAGGACAAGAGAGGAAGAGTGTAGCCAAGTGTGGCTTTGGTGTCATTAATGGTGTCACAAAGGGATTGCTGATTCAGCAAGAACTCCTTATGCAGCTAAAACAACTTAGAAGGAAGAAGATTTTCCATTAAAATTGACAGCAATTAATATTAAAATTAAGCTCTCAGGGTAACCTACAGAAGAAAATGGACAAAGGAAAAAAATAAAGGAAGAAGTTAGGTGAATAAAGGAAAAAATCAAATCAAATCAAATGCATTGATGGAGATAAATTAATCGATTTTATTTTCCTGGGATATTATATCAGCAAAGAAAAATACAAGGAAATCAGGTGGTATTTTTTTTAACATTTATTTATTTGAAAGTGTTAGAGAGAAAAAAAAAAAAAAAAAAAAAAAAAAACAGAAAGCTCTTCCAACCACTGATTCACTCCCCAGATGCAAAAACCAGGCTGAAAGCAGGATCTAGGAGCTTTATCTTGGTCTCCCACATGGTTGGAGAGGCCCAAACATTTGGGCTGTTTTCTGCTGATTTTCCTAGGTCATTAATAGGAAGATGGATCAGAAGTGAAACAGTTGGAGCAGGAAGTAGCACCCACAGAGGATGCTGGTGTTGCAGGGGATAGCATTATCACTATGCCATGGCATGTTTTATAAGACAACATGTTTTTTAAGATGACCAACAGATGTCATATTAGGGTTGGGTGGTATGGATATCATGCACATTTTTTTTTAAAAGTTTCCAAAAAGAGTTGATTCATGATGAAAAAATAAAAACTATAAAACATCAATATTAAAACAACTTTATTGAGTCCGGTTCTACCATGTATTCGTTCTGGGAGGAAAACTATAATCTATCTGGTTTCTATGTAGCCACAAAGGTAGAAGGGAATTGTGAATTCACAAAAATTTTCTGAAAGTACAGAATGTTCATTTCAAATAAATTAAGTATTGGGGCCAGTGCTTTGGTGTAGTAGGTAAAGCTGCTGCCCACAGTTCTGGCATCCCATATGGGCGCCGGTTCAGGTCTCGGCTGCTCCACTTCTGATCCAGCTCTCTGCTGTGGCCTGGGAAAGCAGTAGAGGATGGCCCAACTCCTTGGGCCGCTGTACCTGCATGGGAGATCCAGAAGAGGCTCCTTTCTTCGGATTGAAACAGCTCCAGCTGTTGCAGCCAATTGGGGAGTGAACCAGCAGATGAAAGACCTCTCTCTCTCTGCCTCTCCTCTCTCTGTGTAACTTTCAAATAAATAAATAAATCTTAAAAAAAAATCAAATATATTAAGTATGAAAAACATGCTGAGAAACATGACCAGGTCCACAGTCAACAACATCGATAGGATTCTTTCCTGAGTTCACATAAGGATATATAATCTGAGTAGACAAATAGGATATGAACCTTGCTCAATCTAGCCTGAAGTCAGTATTATATATATACTACAGTAAGTTAGAAAGGCATTTTTTTGTCTTTCTTTTCACACTACAGCTCAAGCATTTTTTTCCCCTGTAACTATTTTTTTCTTCTTCATGAGCACAGGATCTCTAGTTATTGCAGAGGTGGAAAAATCACCAAAAATGACAATTCTGAATTGATTTTTTATATTGTATTATATAGTAAGATTTACATATATATTAATATACTGCATGTTACATTACTTACATATACATATTTTATTTCCTTTTACTTTATTTTACTTTTTCCTATTCTCTTTTCTACAGCAAAGAAGATAGACCATACAACTCACTCTGCTTTGGTTTTTCATAGAGAGTAGAGCAAGGACTTGGGAGCAGGAGGTCGATTCTCTTTTTGGTTCCATTGCCCTTCTGTGGGCTTCTGATCTCACAGAAGTAGAGGGGAATAGTAATTAACAGAGGCTGAGAAGGGGTGGGAGTTCCAATACAGATGGATGCAGGAACACAGCTGGACAGAAGAACACTTTTTAATTTTCTATAGCACAATAGGATAAACATGCGATTAATCATATGCTTCAAGTCGAGAGGAATTTTGTTGGCCCCAAAACACAGAAATTATGTGTCAATGACTGAACTGATCATTATACAATATATAATATACTATATATATACTATATATACAATATATATACAATATACATGTATATACATGTATTGGAATATCACAGTACCCACAAATAAGTACAATTATTCTCAATTAGAAGTAAAAAAAATCAATGTCTAAAATGGCAAAGTAGGAAGCACACTGATACTTTTCCAGAAATGATTGTGTGTATTTGTGTTTTTCCAAATATTTTTTCAAAAAAAAATAAGCTTGCAGAAATACAGGACTTAAATATATTGGGAGCTGATTAGAAAAACAGCTCTAGATATAGTGTGCACACATATTTGAAAGAAGTGAAAAATCTCACACTCTCACATGGGGTTAGCATATATAATATATAACCTTGCACTAATCCTGGGGTTGTATATTATCTTTAAGTCCCTCATATTATTTCCCTATCCATCATTAAAATCACAGAAAGATAATTCAGAAAGGTTTGCTTTTGTTATTCATATCTGGGAACCTATATAACAGGAGCTTATGATTCCATGATGTCTGAAAATAGATCTATCATGTGACGCTGGGAATTTATCCAAATGACATGAAATCAGCCTATAAAAGAGTTAGTTGTACCCCCATGTTTGTTACAACTCAATTTACAATAGCTAAGATATGGAATCAAACCAGATGTTCATCAACTGATGACTGGATAAAGAAAGTGTGGTGTGTGTGTGTGTGTGTGTGTATATATATATATATACACATATACATACACTATTGAATGATACCCATCCATAAAAAAGAAAGAAACCCTATCTTTTGCAACAAAATAGATAACACTGAAAACCATTATGCTTACTGAAATAAGCCAGTCTCAAACAGATAAATACCATATGCTTTTTCTGGTATGTGGCAGTTAATGTATAATATCAAAATTTGTATAAGAATCAAATGGTCATTTTGGGATATGATGGTCATTTTTAGCATTTGTTTATACTGCTGTGGAACTGTGGTCTTCCTACTTTTTACTGGTTGAATATTATGATTAGGGCTGAGGTAAGCCTCTGAAAACAAAATGGATTGAAATTATATCTTTGCAGAAACAAATGAAGAGAGCAGAGGGAGGAAAGGGGGGTGGGGAGTAGCGGAGTAAGGGAAGTGTGGTTGTCTTCTTGGAACCGTACCTATACAATGCATAAAATCTCTGTATATTAATAAAAAAGAAAAGAGAAAGTGGAATGATAAAAATATAATATCTTAATTTAGTTTTCAATGTAAGACTTGAGAAGTTGCTATCCTTTATAAAATGGAAATTATTCTAAATGTAAAGTATAAGGCTAAGTATAAGAAACATTTTTTGGGAATAAAAATTATAAAAGAGAAATCCAAAATTGGATGTATTTTTCATAATTCCTTGTTATCCCCAGGCAAGGTCTCTTGGTTTTTTCCCCTTGATTTTAATAAATATAGGTGGATGAAGGGCTGTAGTGAAATATTAACACTTTCCTCCAGCAATATACAGCCGTGATGGGAGTGGATAAACTGCATCATAAAATTCAACTCTCCTCGTCATAGATGCTGAGATTAAAAGAGCAGTCTTTTAGATAGATAGATAGATAGATAGATATAGATAATATATAGGTCTGTGCATTATAATTTGCCTTCTATCGTGTTGGAGAAGCTGTTATACTGTTACACAAATGACTATAACAATGACATCTATTTGACCACTATAACACCTTTGGAAAACCACAGGTTAGCTTTAAACATGGGAAAACAGAAACCCAGTGTCTCCACCCCTGCTGCCTTCACCTCTCTCAGTGCCAGCAGTTGAGCAATAACATGCCATGGAGAATCCTACCTACTCACTGTTGGTCGATACACTGGCACACAAGAACTAAGCCACTCCATCAACATACACTCCATACACATGACTCACACTCTCTCTCACACACCACACAGTCCTCAAAAAAGGTTCACAGGAAATTAACATCATGTAAAAAACAACTTCAAGGGTTTTTTTGTTACATTTCAATAACTTTATGAAGTCTCCTCATATACATAAAGTGAACACTTTCATCCTAGGACAGACACATGTACCTCTCTGAGCTGCTTCGCCGTTTTATGCACCATCTTTCATTGATTAAGGAACACAGCATTCTTTGGCTCCCCATCTCCCTGCTCCTTCATGCCTGAGGCTTGCCTTCCTATCATATCCCCTGCACTTATCCCTTCTTTCTTCTCTCTCTTCTGCAACTGGAAGTCCGTTCCTGTAATAAATTGCCCATTGCATCTTTGGGAGAACTACATTCTCGTTCCCTTTGGCATATTTGATTGCCCAGTCATTATCCAATTACACAGCTTGCCTAAGGCAGACTCCTATAGTGGAATAAAGGGAGCTCCTTCATATTTTTTTAATTTACTCTTTTCAGGGGAAATTCATGAATGATATATTTCAGTAGATATATTTCCCTCAGCAAATCTAGCCTTAACACATTAGAAAGTTGGGAATGAATACTTTTAAATTACTTTAGGAAGAGGTTCCTGACAGTGATGAGAATGTACCCTGAATATTTCTGCCGCAGTGAACATCACCCTATGAAAATCAACTAAACATCTGTGGTTTTAGTAATTCTTATTTTAAAATAAATTAGAAGAAGCTTATTTATAATTAATCAATCAGTAATAGCGTCATATGGAATGCTGATTGCTGTTATGTTTAGTTCAGGGATGTTATGACCCACACAGAAGTCATCACCTTCATAGAGATCAGTAGGTTCCAGATGGAAAGCATACAATCACTTGAATGTCTTTAAAAGTTCTGTCCATGAAGAAATATGCTAGAGTGTAGAACGTCATCTTTATAGCATAAAATTATAATTTTTAGACCTCTCCAGAAACCTGGGAAAGCCAAACCTTCAAACCAGCCATGAAGCATTCTTTCAGTTGATTCTCTATATGGACCCTGTCTAGTACTCCAGAGCCAAGAAATGCATTCACTAAGGCCTACAATGATAGCACCAACTGTAATTCCACCAACATCAGTTTCCTAGTTTTCCTATAGTGAATAAAACATTTGTTCCATCCTAACAATCCAGAAATCATGAAGCGAAAACTGTTTTTACTTTATTTCTCTTGAGATTGTAACTCTCAAGTTGACTCAGCCCCCACAAGGAACTTTAGACAAAGTGAGACTTCAGTACTAGGGAGACTTACTTTCAGTTTATGCTTTTCCTTGGGCCAGAGTTATGGCATACCTTGATAACTTGTTACCTGTGACACTGACATCCCATATGAGTGCTGGTTTGAATCCCATCTATTCCACTTCTGATCCAACCTCTTGCTAGTGCACTTATGAAACCAGCAGAAGATGGGTCATGTACTTGGTCCAGAATATCTATGGGAGACCAGGATGGGGTGCTAGGCTCCTTGCTTTGGTCTGGCCCAGCCTCTGCTGTTGCAGTTTGGGGAGTCAACCAGCAGATGGAAGATTTTTTCCTCTCTCTCTCTCTCTCTCTCTCTCTCTCTCTCTCTCACACACACACACACACACACACAAACATACACACACACAATCTCCATCTCTCCCTCTCTCTGTAATTCTGCTTTTCAAATAAATATTTTTTTAAGAAAACTTTTCCTTTCTTTTCCTCTAATTCTATATCAGGGTATCACCTCTTGAACCAAACTATATTAAAGTTCAGCTTGACAGTTAATATCAATGTACAACTTACTTCATACATCTGAGCATCATCTCATTCCAATTAATGGGAGCATGCATAAGAACTATCTCCTAGGTCATAAAACCACACAAACACAGCTTTTCATTTTCTTGAACAGCTTGAATTGAATTTTGTATTTCATTATCTTTCTGTTCTCAATATAGTGTGTCACTCCTGACCTGCCTTTCCTGTTCTGGGAAAGAGTCTATTTTTTCCACTACTTAGTTTATTCATAATTCCATATATATATATATATATATATATATATATATATATATATACATGAGTATACTACCTATAGGGACTATATAATATAAATATCTATAGAATCAATTGATTTAAGTATATGACATCATCCAATTATAACCTTTAAATATTTCCATATGTTGACAAATTTCATCATAAATCTTCAATTACTGTGAGAACAGCCTGCCAACCATTGACATTCTTTAGTCATGGTAAGCAATTTTTATGCTTCCTGTCTTTGATTTTTTTATCTTGACTGACTGGAGGTGAATGATAAAATTTTACTCCTCCTCCTGTTAGACATTTATGACCTAGCATTCTTTCATTTTCTTCAACTTTCTCTCTATATAAACTACATTTTAGAAGAAACGTCAGCTAAGTGACAAGCACAGTGCTCTTGATATTATAGTTAACAAACTGTCCATTACTCTGGTGAACTTTAGAGCCACTATAAAATTGGTGCTTCCTCTTCTAACTCCATAAAATCACAGAATTACCTCTAAAAGGACAAAAAGGCACTGACTGATTATATGAATATTTTGCAGTCAGAAATTTCTTTTTAAAATCTTACACTCTTCCCTTCCCACTCCCCTCCTCCCCTCCCCTTCTTCCTATCCCCTTCCCTTCTCTATAGACAAGTTATCAGTAACTATTATCCATTTTTCAACAAGAAAATATTTGAACTGTTTTCTCAGGATCAAATCATAACAAATATTTTAATCCCTGTTATTGCATAATTGCTAGAAAGGGCTGACAGGGATGTTATATTTACTTAAGATTTCAACTTCAATCCATTATTTTGTTTTTTATCTTCCTATATTTTCATCTCCCTTTCTAGATCTAGAAAGCTCTTTGATTATTTAATCTATTCATAGTCTTTTTGATAATTTTTGATTTCCAAATTGACTTCTATGTGGATTTTAATCTCAGTACTGCAATTAAACTTGTACTTAATCGGTGTAATGATGGCTCACAGCATTCCATGCTAACTCTCATCCTTTGATAGTTTTTATACCACCCTTGCCCACATTGCAAAAAATTCCTCCAAAGCAAAATTCTGAAATTTGAACCTGGTCCCTAAATGAGTTAGCCGTCTTTATTTTCATGACTGCTTTTATTCATCTGAAGACTAACCCACTAAGAATACCTAACCCCTTAGAGTTGAAGAAGAAAGTTAAAATGTTAACACACATGGATGGCAGGGGCCCAAGCATGTGGGCCATGGTCTACTGCACTACAGGTGCATTTATTGGGGGCTGTATCAATATTGGAATGGCTGGGACTTGAACTGGCTCTCTGATATCAGATGCCAGTATCCCAAGCAGCAGTTAACTTGCTGCATCTCAATGCTAGATTTTCATCAGTTTCATGAAGAAGATTGAAAAGATATTTAAAATCTGGACATTTTTATTTGTTTCAGAGAATAAAAGATATAAAAGTACCTACCAAATATGTTTTATTTTTTTCTTTTGTAATCACAACAAAAATCAAGTAGACTAAGAGTAACTATTGCAGATTTGTACTGGAATAAGAAGGAAATATTTCAAATTGATAGAATGATTTGAAACTAAAATGATCACTTCAAGAAAGTAGTTAAGACCAATAAAAATTTCAAGCAAATAATTGAACAGAAAATATAACTTCTGAAATGTAATGTTTTGTCCAACACAACTTTTGACTCTTTTCATCTTAAATTCTGGGTCATACATCCTACCTTAAGAAAAATAAAAATATGTTCCTAAAGGTAATAGCGTAAGTAACATAAAATTTTATTGGCAGAGATAAACTGTGATCTGATCTTTGGATCGAATATAATCAATTTATAGTGAGCAGTTACATTATGATGTAGTGTTCCTTTTATGGAACTGCTGTAACGCTTTTGTATGTCATGAGATGCCGGCATTAACAATTTACCCTTCCTAGATTCTTTCCCTTTTGGATTATTTTCTGAATTTGTATCTAGTTTATCAACTTTACAAGTCAACAAATATCTATTCATTAATGCATTTCAGTCCAAAATTGTCCAAATAGTTTCTGTGTTTTGAATCGAGGGTACTTGAAAACCAAAAATAAGCATATTGGACCAGGATTTTAGAATTGCTTCCTGAGGCATTTGCATTTTTCCTCCCATTTTATTTGAAAGGCAGAGAGATAAAGACACAGATACACACACACACACACACAGAGACAGAGAGATAGGGAGAGGAAGAAGGAGAGGGAGAAGAGAGGGAGAACATTTTCCTATCTGAAGTAAAAATTCATATAAAATGGCTCCATAATAGTATGTGTATGTTTATATGTAGCATTTATGTGAAACCTATGTATAATGTTTCATAATATTCATTTTCCAAGAAATTTTGATACCTCATATGTATGGATTTCAATTATTTTACAGCAGAATATAACTAATATATGTATATGCACATACATACACATATGAGTATGTTTCCTACATAATCTTAATAACACAGGGTAGAATTTAATTTATCCAAATGGAATATAAATATGATATTCAACTCCCAGAGAAAGTAGCTTCATCATTCCATCTGAGTAGATAATGCCATTAAAGATTATATTAATTACATATCTTTGTAGTGTAATGGTAGACTATAATAAGATTTACTTTTTATCTGTGAGATCTGTACCCTAGGATCTAGGAGAAAAATCCAATTCATGGATTCTATTTCTTATAAATTACTTAATAAAGCCCTACTTTATTTTCTTATTTTTCTTAAAATTTCTTTTTAGGAATATTATGCTTACATTTTGTTAAAACATTTAAAAGATAGCTATTTCAAGAAAACTCATTAAATTATTTACTGACAGAACAAAACAATTTTATCTTTGATAGGACACTGAGAATAATTTAGACTTTTTTTTTTTATTTGAAAGGCAGAGTTAGTTAGAGAGAGGCAGAAGCAGAGACACTCAGAGAGATCTTTCTTCTGCAGATTCACTCCCCAAATGGCCTCAATGGCCGGTGCTGGGCTGATCTGAAGCCAGGAACCAGCAGCTTCTTCCAGGCCTCCCTTGTGGGTGAGGAGGCCCTAGGATTTGGACCATCCTCTGCTGCTTTCCCAGGTGCATTAACAGGGAGCTGGATCAGAAGTATCGAAGCTGGGACTTGGAACTGGCACCCATATGGGATGCCAGCAACTGTGGGTGACAGTGGTTTACCCGCTGTGCCACAGCCAGTTTCTAGACATTGTTTAAGATATGAATTATAAAAATAAATATGTTCATAGTTATTCTAATGGAGAATACCTTAAAGCTCTGAAAATAGCTAACAAAATGTTTTGCAGATATAAGAATGTGTTATATATATTAGGAGAATTTTTTATTAAAATATTCTGCTTTTTTCCCCTATCATACATGCTTATTTTCACTTTTATTATGGGGATTCTATATATATTTTGGAAAGTAAAGGCAATTAAATTTGAAATTATGCCCTTAGGTTCAGTGAATTAATAATTTTGAAGTGTATTTTAAAGCAAGCAAAAATATGGAACTCCATCCAGATAATAACAAAAACTGTAACTATAATCCACACCATTAAAATCACACTAATTTCCTTAGACTTTGCTACTAATTACTGAGAAGACACTGGGGAATACACCAGTTAACAACTAAATATACTCAAAGGGAATGGGCAACATTTTTAAAAGATTCACTTACTTATTTTAAAGAGTTATAGAGAGGGAGAGAGATAGTCTATCTGTTCACTCCCCAGATGGCTGCAATGGCCAGGGCTGGCCCAAACACATATACATATATTCTATTGGCTTTTTTTTTTCTTCAGGCCATTATCAGGGATCTGGAGCAGAAGTGGATCATCCAGGACTTGAACTGATACCCATATGGGATGTCAGCCTCATGGGCAGTGGCTCTACCAGCTAGGAGGAATGGCTAACATTTTGGGTGACCCATCTAGCTAGAAACATATCAATGTTGCAGAGAAACTAGGACTCAATGAAACACCCATTGGAAGGGTGATAAAAGCCTATTTTTTGCAGTGAATCTATTCTAGTACATAGTTAATTATTCTGATGGGCAAAATTCCTCCATCTTATTCCATTATTCTTATTAATAAAAACACTTAAGGATTTAGGAAGTTTGGCTAGGTAATCTTAAATGTATCGTGCTTATTGAAAAAAATGTTAATTAACAAATTAGCTATTTAATAGAGTGAAAAACAAAAAAAGTTACTAATAGCTGAATGTCTTAGTTTCTCTAATTGTCCACATTTTCCTATGGACTGAAACAGATATAAACTAATTTTACTAACTGAATGGAAATGGTCATAAAAGACCAAGAAGAGGAATATATTATAAAAAGAATTTTAAGCTGAGATTATCTATGGAAAGGAGAAGAGAGAAGGAGTCACATATAAGAAGTTACCATGAATTTCACTTGCTGTTATCTTTATCATTAGGTTTATTTAATATACAAAAATGTTTTCCAATAACTTTGTTTTTTAATCTTGGTTTTATAACTGCCTTTTTGCAACCTTAGAAATTATTTTTCATATTTGAAAAGCATTTACCTGAACTTTGAAAGTGAAACACTTTTGCCAACATTTCCTTAGCAAACTTTTTGAGCAGAAGTACAAGCATATCTTCCAGACGTTGTGTTTGCTTTTATTCACAGTTCAATTCCAGCTGATGCAGGCAATTAAATATTAGTGGGACAAAAAAAGTTCAACTTGGAGTGAGGATTAGGGAGTTTTTTCTCACTGTACTTTTGAGTTAAAATTCTATAGGCAAAAAATCACTGTCAATTATTATTTACCTTTGGTAAAATATCCTTTTTCTGGTCAGGTTTATTTTAATAGGAATCCACTCTTGTGTGTTACAATTTCATGCACTGATGACTGGGTCAAAATTTTAGTGATTTTAGTTTTCCCTTCAGATGTAATAAAGTGAAGCTCACAATATTGTGGTTTCATTGTGCCCTGGATTTATGGATTTCATAGATCTAACTCTGTGCCACCCCTAATGCAGCTATAAAAATAGGATGATTTCTATTCTGCACCATCCAGTTTTATTAGAATCATAGTATGTGCATGGATAAAGGAAAACAGGGAAAGGTGCAGAGTAGATAAACTCTCCATGGAAGAGTTAAAAGAATAATTCAGAGGGTTTAATTCAAATAATGAATATAAAACAAATTAATGGTTCTCAGAGTATTATACTCTCCTTCCCGACACAAATTTAACAAGAGCTTGGAGGTTGGGAAAATATGTGGCTACACCTATCTATATCATTTCTTTTGACAGATGAACTATAACCTTTTCCCAGTGATTTATACTGAATCTGTCAACACCCATCCTATTTGACCACAATGGAACATATCCTGTGCACATTCAATCTGCTAATTTGCAACAATATGGTAGAGAATGAAGAGATTATAATGGAGGTAGAGGTGGAGGTACAATGGGATTTGAAATGTAGACAAAGAAACAGAAGTAAGAGGTAGAAAACTTTCTGGTTCAGACAAAACCTTGAACTCCAGCACTTCCAAGGTAAAAAGCCATAAATAAAAATATGTTTTCAGAATCCGAGGTCCCAGGTTTTGAAAATTAAAGGATGATTTATGGGACTATCAAGGGTGATCTGGACTACAGGTGATTTTTTTCCTCCTAGCAGCGTGATGTTAGAATCCAATCCAAGGATAAGAGAGACATTCATTTTTTTAAAAAAATTGTGAAAAGGGAACCATGAAAAGCAACCTGTGCTTGAAAGAGAAAAAAAGTCAGTGGGGAACATTTCATATGCTCAGTCCTCCAGCAAATCTCTTATGAAATGTGAAATCCAGAGGAGATTCTTGCGCTAGTGATGATTCTTCCTGCCTGTATTTGCATTTGTGTTCCATCGTTTCACCAGTGCCGGTTTTTCCTGATTGACAAGCACTTTCCTTAAGGATCAGAGGCTGGAAGTTTGAGCAAGGCTTTAGGAGGAGCATGAGATTCAACTCTAAACATGATTAGGAATGATCCTTAAATGTCGACCTGCCGGAGTGTAATCAGCTTATACCACTGAAAAATGTGTCTTCCCTTCTGTCATCCTTCTCAGATCTGACAAGGTCAGTGACACTGAATCTGCAGTGTCAAGAGGGCTTTTCCCCCGAGTCACAGACCAGTCCACAGGGGAACAAAGAAACAGATTGATCTGGCAAAAATAAATAAATCCAATTTTGGTATTAAATTTAAGAATGCTTCAAAAACTCAAAAATTTAAGGAGAATATGCAATAATGATAGAAAATACCATCAAATAATGAATGGTGTTTCATATTGAGGCATTTTGTACGTGCCATGATAACATGATTTGATAGCTTTGATTTGTCTCAAATAATTATGTACTTCACACTTTTAACTCTACAGTTACTGCTTTTTTTTTCTTTTTTTTTTTTAGGATTTACTTATTTATTTGAAAGGTGCTAACAGGTGGAGAGAAAGAAGATGTCTCATCTCCTGATTCCCTCCCTAGATGGCTGCACCAGTCACAGAGAGCTAAGCCCACATGTGCACCAGCAACTCCCTCATGGTCTCCCAGGTAAGCAGCAGGGAGCCATCATCCACTACTTCCCAGGCACATTAGCAGGGAGCTGAATCAGAAGTGGAGTAGCTGGAACTCATCCCCACTCTGATATGGGATGCAGGTGTCCCAAGCAGTAGCTTAATGTGCTTTGCTGTGATACCCACTCTGGAGTTACTGGCCTTTCTAAGGCCATAACTTTTCTATCCTGTGTGCCGATCCTGGTTTATGGTTTGTGTTTATATTCTCTTCTTAGACTAATTAGAACACTGGGAGACAATCACAGCATCATCTTAGAAAATAGACTGCTTGTAAAAAAAAATTATATAAAATAACTCATTTCACTTTTTTTATTGCTTACTAAAGTTTTGATGCCTTTGGATTCATGTAAAGAAGGTAGTGATTCACAAGTGAACATTTCTGACGGAGGTTTATCCACAATAAATCAAAAACAGTATTCCATACTTCTAGTCCAGAAGTAAGGAAATACTGAACACTTAATTATCTTTACATCCCTCCATTATTACACTGGACTCAGGGAATAGACAGATAAAGGGAACGTGAGGCAAGCAGGCTGGTGACAGAGTGACAGCTCCCTTTTGTAAAATGCATTGCCTATTACATTTCAAAAAAGTGTTGGGAGAGGGACAGCCATTGTGGTTCACTGAGTGAATGCACTACTGGAGGCGTCCACAGACTGTAGGAGAGCCAGTTCCTGTCCTGGCTGCTCTGCTTCCTGCTGATGCATCCTGGTATGCAGCAGATGATGGTCCAAGTGCTTGGGTGCTTTCCACTCATGTGAGAGATCCAGATGGACTTGCAGCCTCCTGGTTACAGGCTGGCCCAGCCCTGGCTGTTGTGGGCATTTGAGAAATGAGCTAGTGCATAGAACAGTCCCTGCCACCCATCCTTCCTCCCCCTGCCTTTAAAGTAAATGAATAAATAAACTTTTATTCCAAAGTGCCAGGAGAGAAAGAAGAAAATAAAAAATGAAACTGGAAACTCTGTAAATGCACAGCAGTGTTACTTCTCAGTGGTAACAGCAAGAATATGTATACATTGACATTTTACAAAACACGTCACTCTAACACTTAATGACAGCTTAGTGTTTCTGGATATTCTTGTTCTGTAGGAATACATGACTCAAAATGGGATTTCTTCACAGGACGCTATTAGCCAATTTAGATACACATAGATCTGGACTGAAATCAGCCAATTAAATGGTAAGTGAATGAGAGTATAAGCATGGTTGTAGAAACTGGGTTCAATTTATGATAACTGATATCAATAACAATATATTGTAGGTCTAAATCCTGAGCTAATCCATTTCTATAGGAACTTTATTTTCTTTATGCCATGCACCTGTTCCCAACTCCAACCCTTCAATGTGCTTCTGTATAGGAAGAGCCTTCTCATTATTTGATCAATTCATCCTTCAAATGTTACCTTTATGTCACCTTGTCCAGCTGTTCTAAGACTAGGTGAGGCCCTATTGCTACATCAAGTTCCAAATGTAAGTTCTAATTCAGGACTTAAATCTCTTTCTGTTAGACATTCAAATGTCTAGCTATTGGTGTCTTCAAAAATCTTAGGGGTACTTTTTCCCACCAATATTTCTTGATATATTTTTCAATGGGTTTCAGGCATGTCTCTGACTGAAACAGTTAACACTTTATAAAGTTTTGTTTCCTAAACCATAATGTCACCATGTTTTCCAGGACCCCCCAGGAGAATGTCTCCTGGGACCTCCTGTCACATCCTGTGACAATTCACGTAACAAGAGGTGTCAAATTAGAGACCTCGGATGTTATTATTAAACTAGAAATTTTTTGCACAATTTTCTGCTATCACATAAAATCCTCAAGATCAGTTTTATGCTTTGAAGATATCAGGTTAACAACAGTTATTAATTATGAGTATAAAACATGCATAAGATCTTCCAAAGTTATAGAACTAGATATTAAAAATATGAAAATAATCTTAAAATCTCTGCAAATGTACATCCATGTTATTCTCTATAATAGATAACAGAAATGGAATCAAATTTATGCATTTCTTATAATATGGATGCAACTGCAATTCGGTTTTAATGTCAAGCTTCTATGATTATTTCTACTTTTGACAGTAACATTAAAGTATGACCTCAGACGTGGGCAACAAGTGACCCCTGTCCTAGGCCGTGTGAAATACAAGCCTCTGTTTATCACACAGGCATGAACAAGAAGGTATTCTTCAATTTTTGTCTTAACAAAACTACTCTCTGTATTTTTTGACACCTGGTAAGGACGAGTTCAAAGCAGGAGGCAAAGATGCCAGCTGAACCGGGTCTTGCTGCTGAAGGGCTGTGGCTGCGACGGCATCACTGTGTGAGTGACAGTGAACATTTCTGTGAGCGTTGATGGCCGGGGAGCAGAAAAGCATAGCTTCCACCTGGGGAAATTCAGCTGTTTTTGCCTCAAGCTGGCAACCAGCAAACCAATGAAAGTATGTGCCCACACGGAGAGCTATGTTTCCTCCCTGCCCTCAGTTCAGGTGCTCCATGGTGTTGAGGCAGAAGTTTTCCTTATCCACCTGGAAACATGGGGCGGACGCAGCTACTGTCAGGGACAGAACACAGCCTGCGGAGCTCTCTGGGGAGGGCGGCCAGATTGGGCCTCATCCTGGAGGCCTGTACTCACATTGCATTCTCCTTCTCCAAGCCCAGAGAACCCCATTGCCTCTTGGGCTCCAGGACTGCCCTGTGAGGAAGTGTGGGTCCCTGGAAGCCTCAGTGTTATAAGGACAAGGTGAACACTGCGTCGCATCCATTGCTAGAAAAGGGTGACTTCTTGGTTGAAAACTTTACTGTTGTTGAAAACAATAATGAAATCTTGGTTGAGAACTTCCAAATACTTTGACATACAGGATATGGACTCCATGAGTGGCCTGCACAGTCAGAGATGGGCCTGGTAACGTGCATCATGTTGTTTGCTGCTTCTTTAATTTCACCATAAGCAAGTAAACAACAAGAACTCACTAACATGAGCTTGGAACACAGAGAGTAGCTAAGCATTTGAAAATGAATTAATGCCAATGACATGATGAATTAAATGTAATAAGCAAGCAAGGCAAACATAAAATACTCGCTGTGTTGAGATTTTGAGTTAGTATGTCTTGAATACATGAGAGCAGAGGAAGAAAGGATTTCTGTGTGTTAGGGTTAGGGTTAGAGTTAAGGTTAGGGTTAGGGTTAGGGTTAGGGGGTTAGGGTTAGGGTTAGGGTTATATATATGTTTAAATAAAAGTGTTATGTATATAATATATGAATATTGATGTTGAACATGTAAATAATAAAACAAGGAAGGTTACATATATTAGTAAAGTTGGTAATTATAAGGAATCAGAATGATGTGTACAGGCACTTTGGATAAACATTGGAAAAGTTTACAGTGATTGTTGAATAAATGGTTAATGAATACATACACATAGACTCTGTATAGATGGCTGAGTTGCAGATAATTCAGTTTTTTATAATTCTCTGTAATCATCTGTAAATTTTAAATTTAATTTCTAAAGTCTTTTCAAATATGGAAACATATCTATCTGTTAGTTACAGAATCATGAATAAAACAGTTGGTAGGGACCGGCATTTGGTACAGTGATTAAGTCATCACGTGGGATGCCTGCATAATGAGGAGTGCCTGGTTGTAATCCATTTCCGAACCAGTTTCCTGGTGTTGCACACTCTGCAAGGCTCACGTATTTGGGCCGGTGACAGCCGTGTGAGACCTGGATTGATTTCTGTGCTCCTGGAATTACCTGGGCCCAGGCCCTGCTGCTGTGTGAGTTTAGGAAGTGAAACAGTAACTGGATGCTCACTCTCTCTGTTTATCTCTCCTGGATCTCTCTGTCGTTTAAATAAGATGAACATAGATGAATAAAAAATCACATTGATTTGATCAGGGCACACTGTATACATGTATTGAAATATCACAATGTATCCCATAAATATGTGCAATAGTGTTAATAATATTTTAAAGTGGCTACAAGGGCCAAAGGAAGAAGAAGAAGATGCACATCAAAGGATACAAAGTAAATGATACGTAGCATACATATAAGTGATATGCAGCATACGTAACACTACAATGAATAGGTCCATGGCAAAGGACAGCATGGACTTTGGTAGTTTTATGAAGAATCATCTCTTCTAGTCTACCTACATCTCTGTTTGCAACAGTTACATCTGATGGACATCCTGTTTTTCACAAAAGAGGAACAATTGATTTATCTTTTACTCATGAGAAATATCTAACTTTAATTGTATCTTATTTTAATACATCAATTTTGGGATTTCAATAGTTGCCATTGCATCTGTCTAATTTGAAAGTGTATTTCTACTTGTCATTGTAAGAAATTTAGAAGTTTGATTTAAAAACTATTTTACATATTTTAGGAAAGTTGTATCCTCATTTTTTCACGTCCTCTTTCCTCATATGAACTCCTTGCAATGATATACTCTACTGTTTTGCTGAAAGTATGAAGTACCTACTAGGAACAAAGCACATGGGAAATGCTGGAAAACTAAAGTGGTTATTTAGCTTCTGTCATTGAGGCATCATGGTTTAAAGAGAACAAGAAAGTTGGGTATGGTGGATAACCAAAGAGCTTTGAGTCACAGTGCATGTTATAATTTCTGAAAGAATGTACTGAGAAAAAAAAAAACAGCTGTAAAGACTTTAATGACAAATGAAGGTGTTGGAACTTCTGTTTGGCAGGAGAAGAGATAACCTGAAGGTCCTTGAGCAAGTCAAAAAGCATAATCAGAAAGAGACGTTAAGAAGAGTAATTCGCATTTAGGTGAATTGTGACTGTTTTGGGAATGGAGAGGTAGAAGCAGTGAAAAATACATTGAAAGTGAAGAAGAAATCATTAAAGGAACACATTCAATTGACTATAAAATTGACTATAAAATTGCCAGTAAGATGTATTAAATTTAAACAGGGGTGAGCATTTAGCCTAGCTTTGTTGTATGAAATTATATTTCCAATAGCAACTAGAAAGTTTTCATTGCCTCAAATTGTCATCAACATACAATATGATCTTTAGGTGTATTATATTGTATTATTGTAGCTTTAGCTTGCATTTTTTCGGAAGACTAATGATACTGAGACTCTTCATATATTTATTTAGTATTGCATATTCTCTCTAATTAAGGTGCTGCCCAAGTACCTTGGTTGTCTAGTTTTTAATTAGGGGAGTATAGTATGTTTTTCCAATGAACTCTTTCTTTTCTTGAGGTGTTGAAAATATTTTCTTCCAAAGTAGGTCACATAGATTTCTACTTTCAATAGTCTGTTTTGATAAGGATTTTTGATGAGGATTGAAATGAGACCCACTGTGTCAGTCTTTACTTCATAATAAATGTATGGTTTGCTTTGTTTAATAAACTTTTCCTTAACTCAATACCCCAAACCATTTTTTAAAATCTCTCAAAGTGTGGTTTAGATCATCTATATCGGATATGCTTTACTTAACATGTTCAATGTTTCTATCTTTGTGGAAATTTGGAACAAATTCATAGTAACTTTTAAATACACTTGTATGTTATATCTACATATATATTACATGTAATATGTGTACATGATACACATTATAACATATTGTATCTCTACAACCCATGCATATAGGATGTTTTGCTTTGAAGTTTGTTTTAGAGTATGGGTTTTAAGGAGCAGAGCAACCTTGGACTAACTTTGCTCCACGAACAGCAGTGCTGTTCTGAGTTCCCACTCCGATGCCCTCTGTAGTACAGTGCTTTTCCACTCTGCGTGGCACCTGTTTCCTGCTTCCATGATATTTGGGGTTTCTCAACAGTGCATGCTGTTAAATGCCATGCAGAAACCTGTGCTGCCCCTTTTCTGAACACGTTCATCTCCCTCCTGTCTCTGTGTGCTGCTCTACCGTGCCTACCACCGTGCTCCTGCTGCTTCACAGACCCTCTGGCCGGCTCCAGGCAGACAAACTTCCTGGACAGACTCCTCCCATTTGTGCTTTTGGCTGAGAAGCAGATTTGCACGGTGTGCTGGAGCTATGGGAGTTCTCACCTCATGTATTTCCCTTATTCTCCCCTATCTATTGTCTTTAAATTTTGCTTAATATAATTTTACCCAGTTAGTAATTTTGGGCAAAAGGACAAACACAGTCTCTGTGTTTCCATGTCAGTCGGAAACCTAAGTTCCAAATACATAAATTATTTAATAAAATAATTTAAAAGGTTTGTATTTGACACACTGAAGATTCTCGTGTTGAATATTATGGTCAGTAATGAATTAAGTCTGTGATTATATACTGGACTGAAGGTACGACTTTGAAAAAATTAAAGAGAAAAAGAGAAGGAAGGAGTTGGGTTATAGGGATAGGTAGAGAGAGGGAAGTATCGTTATCTTAGAACTGTACCTAAAAAATACATGAATTATGATTTAATTATATTAATTTTTAAAAGGTCTTGAGAAATAAGTAAAAAAGAGGCATGGAATGATCTAAAAGTCAAATTTCAACTGACCACCATTGCAATTCATAATGTCTTCCTATCTGATGATTTCTGCTTTTTAAACTTCAACAATACATGCATTTTTTCCAAGAGTTAATTTTGAAATTTTTTATCTTCTGATATTTATAAAAATACAAATATACTGATAAAAATAAATATTTTACTATGTTTTCTGTCAAAAATATTTGCCATATGCAAATTAAATAGCTAGAGTCCACTGTCATTAGGGCTAATGAGCCATATAATGACAATCTAAAATCAAAGTTATTTTAAGAATAATATTCATTTAATGGAGAGTCCAAAAATTAGTGAGTTCTTAAGTCATTAGAAAGATGATCAACATTCATATCAAAATATAAAAAATAATGAATTTGATTGAGTTCTTATTTGGTATCAAAATTAATGATAAGTAAAAGTAATTTTCATAGAAAGCTGCAAGCTAGAATATTATTCATATTTTATTACAAAGATAAATTAATCAAAGAAATTAACTCATCTCTATTTGAATACAGGTCACTGAACAGCAAAGTTTTTTTCTTAACCTTCATAGTGTACTGCTTTCCCAGCTTATAAGCTGAATATAATCACTAAATTTTGAACTTAAGTTCATAATGCTACATTCTGAAATACAATTGTATGATAACAAAACTATTGAAATTTACTTTATAATGATATATTCATTTAAATGTACTTCTTAGGAATGAGACAATATTCACGTATTTAAAAGCGACGCCAGGCACTTAAAACACTCTGGAACATTCCCTCATGTCTCTTTTCAGAAAGCACCCTTAAGAGTAGCTACTGCACCAGTATCTGTGTGCACTTTTGCTCTGAAAGTCACATGCAGGGGGCCAGCATTGTGGTGTAGTAGGTTAAGCCTTCACCTGTGGCGCCAGCAGCCCATGTGTGTGCTGGTTTGAGTCCTGGCTGCTCCATTTCTGATCCAGCTTCCTGCTTATGGCCTAGAAAAGCAGTGGAAGATGGCCCAAGTGCTTGGGTGCAGGGGAGACCTTGAACAAGCTCCTGGCTCCTGAGTTTGGAACAGCCCAGCTCTGGCCATTGATGCTATTTGGGAAGTGAATCAGTGGATGGAAGATCTCTCTTTCTGTCTCTTCCTCTCTATGTAACTCTGCATCTCAAATAAATAATCTACAAAAAAATTATCACCTGCAGTGAATCCTACAGCATGTTACTTCTGTGGGATAAGGCGCAGTGTGCAGCTGGGTTTCTGGGCAATCACTGTGAGTGGCTCCATGTGCTCAGAGCTCCCTCACTGCAAGGGTCACTGCAATGGGACCAATGCTCACACTGAGGACTGCAGTGATCCTTTGTGTGGCATCCACTGTGTGCTGACACCCGGCCATTGGCCACCTTGGAAGAGAGGAGGTGAGTATGTGATTATGTCAACAGGGGTGATCAAACCTTCCCTGCTGATAAAAAAAAAATAGAGATCTACCATGCTCAACTTGGGTGTCGCCTTGGATATGCGTCCCTCCTTGAAGCACCGACCAGAGCTCCCTGGCCGCATTCAGCATATTCCTCTGGGTATTCAGTGAAAGATCAGACATTCCACTGAGCCACAAAGACATAGTTCAAACACCATCAGAGGAAAATACCAACAAGTGTTTCCACAAATGCCTAAAATAAATGCAGTAATTCAAGAAACAAGAGTAAGGAAGACATCTTGACCCCACCCCTAAGGAATACAACATGCTTCAATATTAGAACGCCACGAATGCCTGAAAATGCCTGAAACAATTCACTGAAACATTAATCATACTGTTACTCAGAAGCAATGAGAAGCTAATTCATAATTAAAGAAATGCATACAAAACATGAATGAAAAATTCTCACATGAAATTGAGTTTGAAGAGAAATAAATATGAAATATTATAAATGAAAAATTCAATAGATCAACTAAAAAATACAGTGGAAAGCCTTAGCAACAAATGTGATGAGGTGGAAGAAGGAATATCCAAGCTAGAAGACAAAATATTTGGAAATTTTTCAGACAGACAAAAAAAAGGAAGAAGAAATTAGAAAATTTAAAACAGCGTTGGAAATTTATGGGATACTATAAATGGCCCAATATATAGGTCTTAGCAGTTCATGAATGGGTAGAAAGTGTAAATGAATTAGAAGGCCTCATTCAGTGAAATAATTACAGAAAACACACTCTAATTTGGAGAAAGGGATGTCCAAATACATGAGGCACACAGAACTCCTTATAGACATGATCAGAAAAGATCTTCACCATGACACATTGTAGTCAATCGTTCAACAGTAAAACATAAAGAAAAGATTCTAAACTATTTACTAGAAATATGCCAGATTACTTTCAGAGGCTCTCCAATTAGACTCACAGATGACTTCTCATCAGAAACCCTGTAGGCTAGGAGAGAAGGGCAAGATATAGTCCACATCTTAAGAGAAAAAAATCATTAACCCAGATTAGCATACCCTGCAAAACTCTCATTTATAAATGAAGGTGAAATAAAGACCTTCCATAACATGCAGAAATTGAAAGAATTTGTCACCACTTGTTCAGCCTTACAAAAGATGCTTCAGGATGTGCTATACATCCTTAAAATGGTCATTAAGAAAGAAATAAAGGCAGAAAATCTCCCAGTAAAAGTACAAAGGAAATCCAGAGTAAACAATAGGAGTATTCATGGAAAAATGCAGGGCCAAGTCTTTACTTATGAATTGTAACATTGAATATAAATGACCTAAAGTCTCCAATTAAAAGATAAAAGCTGGCTGAACAGATTAAAAAGCAAGACCCATCAATTTGCTGCCTACAAGAAACAAAGCTCAGCAACAAAGGTACACAGACTAAAAGTGAAAGGATGGAAAAAGATATTTTATGCTAACAGAAAACAAAAAGAACAGCTATAGCTATCCTGATTCCTTTTGAACTTGAGAATTTTTTGGCATCTCTATTAGGACTGTAATACTGATGATAAAACATCTCAGTTTTAAGTTGTCAGGAACAGTCATTACTTAATCCTATTTTTTTTCTAATCCTTTTTTTTTTTTTTGTAAATATGTGTGCTGGGTTTAGAAATATAGATTGACAGGGACTCGTATTTTTTTCTTTCATTTATTCAAAGCTGTCATCCCATATCAACTAGATCCTGTTGTTTCTAGCTGTAAGCCTTAAGTACTGTGCTCCTTAATGTGAAGAGTCTTCTAATATTTAATTTTCTGACATTTGACCATAGCATGCTATAATGTGCTTTTTTGTTTTTTTGACAGGCAAAAGTGCAGAGAGAGAGAGAGAGAGAGAGAGAGAGAGAAACAGAGACAGAGAGAAAGGTCTTTCTTTTTCCATTGGTTCACCCCCCAATGGCCACTGTGGCCGGCGCATTGCACTGATCCGAAGCCAGGAGCTAGGAGCTTCTCCTGGTCTCCCATGTGAGTGCAGGAGCCAAGGACTTGGGCCATCCTCCACTGCACTCCTGGGCCATAGCAGAGAGCTGGACTGAAAGAGGAGCAACTGGGACAGAATCTAGCACCCCAACAGAGACTAGAACCCTGTGTGCTGGCACCGTAGGTGGAGCATTAGCCTATTGAGCTAAGGCAGCACCGGCCCAATGTGTCTTGTTTTTACATGTCATACTGGGGTTTACTAACATTTTTGGGCCTTTGGGTCTCTGTTATTCATTAGTTTTGGAACAGCTGGAAAGTTTTAATATCTCTGTCTTTAAATATTATCTCTCTCTCTTATTTTTTGTGACATAAACTGTGATATATTAGAATATTTTTAGAAGATTTATTCATTTGAAAGGGAGAGTTACACAGAGAGAGATCTTCCATCTGATGTTCACTCCCCAGATGGCCACAATGGCCCATGCTATGCCAAATCAAAGCCAGGAGTCTGAAACACCATCCAGGTCTTCTGCATGGGTGGCAGGTGCCCAAGCACTTGAGCCATTTTCCATTGCTTTCTCAGGCACATTAACAGGGAGATGGATCAGAAGTAGAGCAGCTGGGACTCGATTCAGTGCTCATTTGGAATGCCAGCATTGTAGATAGCGGCATTGTAGACAGCACCAGCCCCTATGATGGGTTAGAATATTAAGTTTGTCTTATCAATCTAAGAAATTATGTTGACTTGTTGACTTGCATTCTCCAAATAATTCTTCAATGTGTATTTTCATGTTTCATATTTATAAATATGTGCATTATTTCGCCCTTCAATTTTCTGTCTACTAATATTCATGTAGACAAGCATTTAACTGATTGTCTGTTATAATTCTTTGTAATAATTACTAAAACACCTTTGGTTTTCAATGTCCTATTTAGATCATCTATTGTCCTGCTTCAATTGAGTTTTCCCCATTACTTTCTCTGATGTCTAACTTGCATTTTTTTGAATGGTGGAAAACACTTAAGAGGCTCTGGAATATTATCTTTCTTTAAAGATTTCTGAGTGTTGTTGACTCTGATAGTTTTAGTACTGGCAGATAAGTTTGTGAATGCTTTAGTTTAGCATTCATAGGAATGGACTCAATTCAGGTGTCAATTGAATGTACAGGTTTTTTCATCCACATCCCTTTATTCTTTTTTTTTTTTTTTATTTTTGACAGGCAGAGTGGACAGTGAGAGAGAGAGAGAGACAGAGAGAAAGGTCTTCCTTTTGCCGTTGGTTCACCCTCCAATGGCCGCCGCGGTAGCGCGCTGCGGCCGGCGCACCGCGCTGATCCGATGGCAGGAGCCAGGGGCTTCTCCTGGTCTCCCATGGGGTGCAGGGCCCAAACACTTGGGCCATCCTCCACTGCACTCCCTGGCCACAGCAGAGAGCTGGCCTGGAAGAGGGGCAACTGGGACAGGATCGGTGCCCTGACCGGGACTAGAACCCGGTGTGCCGGCGCCGCAAGGCGGAGGATTAACCTAGTGAGCCACGGCGCCGGCCCACATCCCTTTATTCTGTATCAGTCATGTGCTCACTATCTTCTGTATACCCAGTGATTTTGAAGTTTTTTTCATCAATCAGATTTGGATCCCTCCAACAGTTCTTGATTAGACCTTAGAGAAACTGTTCTGAAATTTTGCTCCTCAAGGTTTTTTTCAATGACAAAGTTCTGTTACTTGTTGGCAACTATATATTTTCCAAAACCTGCTACAAATTCCAGCCTTCTGTCCCATGATAAAATTTTATTGATTTTCCTCTACCCAGTGAGAGCAGTGAAACTACCACTTTCTGTTTAGACTGGAAATTTTTAAAGTTAGAATTTAGGGTGACCATGAGACTTGGCCAATGCACCCCTTTGTTCTCAGAACCATATCTCAATACTGAATGCATTTTTTTTCATATATCTCACATGGCTTGCACTTTTTTCAGCAGAAAAATAAGTCTAAGTCAGTGACTCTACCTTGTCTTTACCAAAATTTATCACCATTTGTTTATTTCAATAACTTTTAAAGTCTGTATAAAAACAATTATTTGTTTTGAATCTCAACATATCCTCAAAAATAACCATGGGTACAATTTTTTATATGCTGTGGAAAATATAATCTAGATATATCTTTATTTAAAATTTTTCAGAACTAAAGAAAAACATCCATTGTCTATATTGATAGAACAAAATAATAATCAATGCACAGGAGACTCCACCCTCATTTCCATTCTTCTCATTTGTAGGGATTAAAAATATTAACTATTGCTCCTGCTAATGTGCCTGGTAAAGCAGCAAAAAATGGCCCAAGTCCTTGGGCCCCTGCACCCACACGGGAGACCAGGATGAAGCTCTTGGCTCCTGAGCTCCTGGCTTCAGCTTGGCTCAGCCCTGGTCACTGCAGTCATTGGAAAATGAAGCAGCACATCTAAAATTTTTCTCTGTCTTGCACTCTCTCTCTGTAACTCTTTTAAATAAACAATAGATCTTTTGAAAAAAAATTGCTTGTATATGTGTTTA